>NW_023416909.1:2146-5929 GCF_002922805.2 Oryzias melastigma | reverse complement strand
GAGTATTTTGATTTAGCAGGAGCAGACACAAAATAAGAACACTGTTCTTCCATCTGCTCCCTTTCATTCTTGAAGTTGCAGGACTGTGTTGTATTCTGTATTTGATTTTGTGTTTTTATGTTCCTGAGGCTTCATGAAAGGAAACAAATAAAGAAAGAAGAAAGAAAAAAAACTCCTCGCTCAAACTACTTATAGGGAGTTTCTATGGTGGAGATTAGGACCTCAAATATCATGAGGGGCCACAGAATCCACGGGAGGATTCCATGTTGGTAAATCCAGGATTGGAAAATCCCATGTGGCCCAGATTTGTCCAAGTTTGCTAAACGAATCACTGCTGCATCTTTCAAGCTGCAGTCAAAAACGTTTCCCAGACTCCTCCCTGGTCTCTCGGTGATGGATGGTTTCTGAGTGGAGCCAAGTGTGAAGAGAAACTTGTCAACGATTTTCCCTTTCTTCAACACCAGCGATCTGGACTTAGTCGGCACGTCATCCAATGAGATTGGACTGAAGCTATTGTAGTAGTCTAGAATCAGAGCTCTGAACTTGTCCAGAATATGATGTCAACTCCACTCGTTTGTTGCATGCTGGGATTATTTGTTTTTTTGTTGCTTTCATTTACTCTCTCAAAAAGATAATACATTGTTATAAATCAATATTCATTCTGACTCCTCATCTGAATACAGAGCATTTGTCCCTCCAGATGATTATGCAGATTTTAATAAAGGTAAATGAAAAGTAATACAGGAGTTTAGTCACATTACATTTCAGAGACGGTAATCTTGTAAAATAAGATTACATTACAAGACAGCTGCAATAAAATCTAATGTTTTATATTTTAGTTTTGAAATTTAAAGTATCATAAAAGCTAAATCTCTAATTATCTTTGTCAAGTTAGAGGATTCACTGAAATGAGTTCAAACCCTGTTTTNAAGGATATTGCATCACACAGTGTCTGGAAGCTTCTAGAAGCTTCCGGAAGCTTCCAGACACTGTGTGACACCATCGCCTTTGATCTGAAGGGTATAAATAGGACCCAGAAATCTTTCTTTGTTATTGTTCGTTTGGTCCGTACCAGAGAGCAGAACGTTCCCCAGCTAATAGAAGCCTTGCATTCCAGTCAAGTACCTTCGACTTATACTGAGGAACACGCAGTTTTTTTTTAACGTTACAAAATCAGCATCTACACTCTTTACTTTTAACAAGAACATTTTAAAGATTTTCATCGCACAACAGAAAATCCTTATTTAAAATGTTCTCGTCCTCTTGGAGTGGTTCTGTGGTTGAGGAGTGCTCCCTCAGACAGAATCCCACAACACATTTGGATTCAATGGAGGGACATCCACAATCCCAACTACATACCATTGATCAATCCTTTTGGAGTTTACTAAACTCAGTAACTCCTGCTGCACCTGAGGACATCCTTGACACTGTTGGAGTATCTGTATCAAAATATACATTTATTACAATGAAATGTTCATTAAAAACTCCATCATGTTAGAAGACAAAAATCCATCAGATCAGGTCAAAACAAAAAACTCAAAAAGTGCAGCTAAGTGAAATCAAAAATCCTTTTGGAGCTTTTATCCTGTTTTTTAATGTTGCTAATTTAAACAGTTCATACGTTTCATAAATATGTTATATTTGTCTAGATAAAGACCCAGAAATGTGTTTTGTTTTTAATATGTACTTGTAGCATTTTTCTGATGATGGAGGGCATAGGGACAAAAATGAGGATTAAAATTGTGTTTTCTAATATTTAAGGATTGAAGTTGTTGTGAATCAAGAGCAAAGAGCTCTTCCAGATCAAGAGCTGCTTCGTCTTGACTGTGGACTTCATCACCACTCGTCCCTCAGCTCTATCTGAATGAACTCTATTTAAATAGGTCGTTTTAGAAGCTAATCTTTCTTTAATAGTTCTGGTGTGGCCTGGTCGTCCTGGGATAGGATCTCTCCCCCATGTGGGAATCCTGAAGGTTTCTTCTTTTTTAGGAGTTTTTCCTCACCGGGAGGGAGGGTCTAAGATCAGGGATAACCACTTTGATTTAGTCTGTTTAGTTTTTAGCAATTGTTCATATTTTATGACTCATTTTCTGCATCTGTAAAATGATCTGCATGAAGCCCAATGAGTCAAATTTCCTTTGTGATTTTGGGCTATAGAAATAAAATTGAATTAAAATGAAAACATGTTTGTAAAAATCTTGTAGTTGTGTAAAAAATCTTAAAGTTCTACAGACACATTTCTATACTGTCACAGTAAATGTTAAAGTTGTTGATGGTTAAATAATTGTTGAGGCAGAAGAAATAACATTACCTTTAGTCTGTAATGACCATTGAATCTAGATTTTTCATTATTTTCTCTATGATATATATGATAAACCCATGAAATTCTCTGTTTTCAGATGAAATATGTCCTGGACAAAAACCGTCGTGGTTCTGCTCCATCTTTTCTTTGGTTATAGACATGATGGTGGTTGTCTATTAATGTCTGTGTGTCTGTTTTCTCTAAGGAGAGAATATCTACATCCATGACCTTTATGTTCTGGTCACCTGGAAGGATCTCCAAGTTGACGTTCACCAGCGTTCCTTGCTGGTACTATTTTGATCGTTTTCTTTTTCGTTTTCTGTTTTTTTTTCTCCTGTTTGTGTGCATGTGTGTGTGCATGTGTGTGTGCATGTGTGTGTCTATGTGCATGTTTACTAATTAGTATCAATCCCTGTAGGAAACCTTCAGGTCAGAGCTCATGCTGATGTTTCCACTTAGAGCAGACAGACAGGTCCAGCTGATCTCTACCTGCTTTGTGTGAGTGTCCTCAGTCTTTCTCACTCTGTGTTTTTATATGATAGAGAACAAAAGGAGAGGATGATGTGTCATATTTTGTGGATGATGATGATAACGTCTCTATTCAGACAATATTTATAGCTGAGAAACAGACACTCTTTCTGGACTCACTTCACCCTGATGGTTTTGGTGATGATCTCTACAGAACAATATTTAGGTTGATGCTACAGAAATGAAAAGTTGCTCTGGCCTTGTTCAAGGACAAGTGTGATCTTTGGATAGACGGTCTAACAGCAGCCTGTTAGGTTCTCAGACTGAAAGGTTCAACATGGAACCTCATTAACAGATTTAGAGGTTCTTCATGAAGCCTCAGTCTGGAGGTTAAAGGTTCTGCATGCATCCGTATTCATGGTGTTAATGATTTTGCATGGAGCCATGTTTTTAGGTTTGTACGGTTCAGCATGGAGCCACATCTCAATACTTTATTTATTTATCTGTTTTGACTGGCAAACGTTTGATTTGTGTTATTTGTATTCTCAGCAGTACCAGGAGAATCTTTGACCCTGTCTGGAGACCTTAAGGTGTGTCAATGCAAACTTCTGAAAGCTCATTGAATACATAATAATGCAATCAAAAACTAGCAGCTGCCTGTCAGCTCTCTTTATTGAAGTGTTTTCTTTTTCAGTTCTTTTAGCAGATGTCAGGCAGCTGCTGCAGCATTTTCATGCTGATGGTGAGTATTTTCTTCCTGTTACTTGAGAATAACGTTTAAACATGCTAAAAAAAAGTGTATTTTACTTTTCAAGTGCCAGTCTTCAGTTGTGCTAAAGCTTTTATTTTCTTTTCCTTAAAGCTGTCTATACTTCATCACGTCAGTCTCATCCACAATCACCGGTCTAGTTCAGACTAATGTAAGCCAGATAAAGAAAATTTATGAATATTAAAGTTTCAAAGGGTTTATAATTTGTGATTATGAATCAGAAGATAAAATCATTCATTTGTTA
>NW_023416909.1:0-1232 GCF_002922805.2 Oryzias melastigma | reverse complement strand
GAAGCGCGTTCAGCGGTATTTAAAATAAATAACCATCCTAACAAGTGAACAGCTGGATCTTTTTTCTGTTTGAAAATATGACCAGGTCTTTCAAGTCTGTCTCGCGCTCCTCAGACAGCTGCGTCTAATTCAGGCTGAAGCTGGAAAAGTGCGGCGACGATGAAACTTTCGTTGGTGGTTTTATGCGCATATATGAAACTTAGAATTTATAAGCTACAATCAAAACCGTGAAAAAAAGAAAAACGAACGTTAAACAAACAAATAAGTCCAAAGCACATAACCTCAGAGTGAAATCTATTTCTACAGAGTAAATCCTCATCTAAAAATGTCGACAGCATGCTCCTCTTGTTGTTTTAAACTGCTGCATCGGTACATTCCATTGAGGAAAACAACAGTAGGACAATGATTGGTACATTGTTGAATTGTAAAGTAGGTGTTAAAAGGTCTTCACGGACCGCATTGATGAAGTCTGCTCCCATTAGCTACCCATCATCTGTCAATCAAACCCCCCAGACGTTCGACGTCAGACCCACAAACGGTTATTGAGCCATCTGATTGGTCAATTTATAACTCTAATAACTTGTGATAATGGCAAAAAAAATCTTTAATAAAATTAGGATTAGAAAAAAGAAGTTAAGCAGAAAGCAGCAGAGGAAGAATGATTATTCTGACGTATAAAATGACTGAGAAATAACTGTCTGTTTCCCAATGTAAGTCAATGGGACTTTGGCCTTTTTGCAACCCAGTGGTACTTCCTATATGGAACACGGAAGTAGGGGGGGGCTTGCTCTGTCCAGTTATTTTATATACAGTCTATGGGTTAAAGTAATCCTTGGTCACTCATAGAGAGAGGCGGAGGGAAATGTGAGAAGGTGCAGAGAAAAGGAGATCCGGAAAAAAGTTACGTCAAGACGGAAGGCGCGGGAAAGTGTTGTGTAGTTTGTCGGTCGGATAAGCTAAAGTAAATTATCCTGTAGGTTGAGTTTGCGGTAAAGGGCCTTGTAGCTTCAACACGAAGCTTTAGAAGCGACATTTATTGCGGATTGCCGGTAGTTAAGCTAAAGCTAACGCAGCTAGCGCTTTTTTCCGTCAATTACACGGATTGACAAAGCTCCATTACATGGTTACCGGACTGGTAAACATCCGCGGAGGACCTGAGACGGCACGGTGAAGCCTGGAGACCCTGTTGTGAGTGCGCCTTCTCCACTTGGGCGAACTCCTCTCCACCTGCA
>NW_023416908.1:271859-278818 GCF_002922805.2 Oryzias melastigma | reverse complement strand
TATCAATTTCCACCGCCGGAAGTACTAAACTCAGATGTTTGCTTCGCTTGCCATGGTGAATCATGCTGTCTTTGCTCCATTGATCAGGGCTTTTAATGGTTACGACGCTCACACCTGATTCTGGTTCTGACAACTTCAAGTTGATTGAATCAAACATTTTCAGCTGTTCTGGAACCGAAAACCCTGAGTTTGAGAATTTAGAGTCCAGTGACTCTAAGTTCAGGTTTGAACTCTAAATTTGTTAAACCTGCTTCTTGAAACGGGCCGCAGGAGTTTGACACCCCTGCATTAGATGCTACTGGACAATAATTCATTTTGAGTGTTAAAATTATATTTTGATAGCAATCATTGCTATACTGTAGCCTGATTGAACATGTTTATTGTTCCCAGAATTCTAGCACAAAACGCCCAATTTTAAGAAAAACTCACTAAGGATTGCGTCGACGGATCCACTTTCCTTCTTTTCCGGAGGGATTTTTTCCAGGAAGACCAAAAGGGATTTTGATACTCCAACAGTGAGGACATGATTGGACAGTGCATGAAACTGATGCATGCGATGTGGTTTAGATGTGTGGTTCATGGCAGCAAGGCAGAACGATGAGACGAACACACCACACCCAGGGAAGAGCTCCTGCTGGCCTGGTGGTGAAGATGGGCTATGGTGAAGTCTCTCTCCAATGAGGTTTGAAAGAGTCTGAAGCTCTCAGACCTGGTCTGGATCTGAAAGAGAGTAGAAACAATACAAGGGTGAGAAAATACCAAAACAGGATATTATTCTGTTTATTTGGTGCTTTTAGTGCATTCTTAGCTCTAAAAAATTTCTGTTTCACTCCCATTTCTTATTGATGCTCATTGAAGCTCTACTTGGAACTATGACTGCCGCAATTAATCGACTAAACGACTATTAAAATAATCGATTNGTGATGCAGGTGTAGCTTTTGTAGTGAAAGCAGTCCACCATCTTCACTAAGTTGTGCTTGTCGGCGTTGATCTTGCTGAGCTCCTTCAGGAAGTTGATTTCCGTTTGGGCTGAGCCAGAAACGATTTTGATTGCTACAACTTTGTCAGTTCCCAGTTTCTTACATTTGGCAACTCTACCAAACGATCCTTCGCCGATGAACTTCTCCACCTTATAAACTCCCTTTTTACCCAGAAGGATGAAGCCTTCTCGGACTTCACCACCCAGAACTAAATTATCCGACATGATGATTTAGCGTGGACGATACCGTGTGGTAAGCTTCAACTTGTCCAAAATACTGGAAACATGTCAAAATTATCCAAAATAAGCTAGCATAATGCTAAATTGTTAGCTAAACTCAAAATTAGCCAAAAAACTGGAAACATCTAAATTAGCCAAAAACAGGTAGCGTGCCAAGTTAGCCTAAAATCTCATTGGATCCTGAACATTTTACGGTGTGATTGGTGTCTAGCTAAAAGTATGTGTGGAAGTTCACGAATTTCAAAATGCAGTTTTTGAAGGTTTTGAGCAATTTCTTATTCATTTCCTATGAGGCATATTTTGCTTAATATTTCAAAAACGTTTAAGTTTATGAATACTAAAAGTACAAGCAGTAATATCCTGAACGTTGTTATACCAAGAATGCTGAAATCACTGAAAGTGTGATTGAGTTTTTACATGTGGAAAAAATGTACAGAAAGGAGCAGGATAACTTTTTAAATCGTTCAATAGAATCTCAGGTGTACGACCAGCATCAAAGGTGAGTCCGTTTCTGTTGTTGATTGTATATGAGAACTGGACTGAGTGACCCGTCACCCCTGGTGTTCCAGAACATAGAAACTAGAAACATAGAAACTACTAACATAGAAACTACTAACCAATAGATGTTTGAGATCTCAAGTCTCTCTCCAATGAGGTTTCAAAGAGTCTGAAGCTCTCAGACCTGGTCTGGATCTGAAAGAGAGAAACAGTAGAAACAATACAAGGGTGAGAAAATACCAAAACAGAATATTATTCTGTTTATTTGCTGCTTTTAGTGCATTCTTAGCTCTAAAACATTTCTGTTTCACTCCCATTTCCTATTGATGCTCATTGAAGCTCTACTTGGAACTAGGACTGCTGCAATTAATCGACTAATCGACTGTCAAAATAATCGATTAGTCGAGTAATCGACGACTAATTTAATAGTCGTTACTTTGTATTAAATGGAATCAGAGTGTAGTAAAGTTGAACAAAGTGAGAGTTCAGCACCGAAAAAAATACTTTTTTATATTTTAGTCAGCGAGACCAAAACTTTATTTTTGGTTCCTTGTTTCAGATGCCGACCTCACTTGATTTAATCTGGTTTTAATACCAGAATCGGATGAAGGACAGAAGCTGCACGATTCCTTAGAGAGTTTAATTTTTAATTTTTGGCCCGTGTGAAGACGCGTGTGCCTCCGGAGGTTGTGCTGAAGCGAGAAGCCCGTGCCGCACACCCCGCATGTAAAGATCTTGCCTCTGTGCACGGCCTGGTGCGCTCGGAGCGAGCTCCTCCTGGTGAACGCTTTCCCGCACGCCGTGCACGTGTGAGGCTGCTCATGTAAGGAGACGGCGTCCTGGAAGGTCTTCGTGGTGTTCAAGGCCTCATGAGCGCGCAGGTTGTATTTTGAAGCCCTTCTGGCAGACGGCGCAGACGAAAAGTCGCGCGTCTGTGTGCACCAGCTGATGGTTCTTCAGGCCGGTTCNTTGTAAACCCTTGTGCAATTCTAGGCATGTTTACATTTAAAGTGGGGTCATCTGGACCCCACAAGACACCGCGCTGCACTTTTATTTTTTCCTCAAAAATTTTATTTTTAATCTTCAATGGTGTCCATGATAGACATGAAATCCTGTCCAACTCTGTCATGGAAGGGATCATACATCAATATAAGGGTCATATGGACCCCATAAGATAGCATAAGGGTTAACCCTCGTCCTAATATGTGTCGCACGTAAATCTGCACATAACATTAGCCGTAGGAAATCATCTTCTAAGTTTGTTTTGTAGGGGGACGCATATTATTTTGGTGTATTTTGATAGGCATCTTGTAAACTCCACAAAACCCGTCTGGTTCTATTGACCTTATTCCTGGGGCCTCTCATGTAAAAGGCATTACGGGTGCAACTTCGGGCAAAGCAACCGGAAGTTACACGGCGCTATTTGTTTCCACTGAAAGTGGCGGTTTTGTTAGCTTTAGCGGTGCATACAAACGAGCGTGTTTTACTTAATCCCTCAAAGTTTTCAAAAATGTCTTTGCGCAGTTCAGGCGCATGTTTTGCAGCTCGTGGTTGTACTAACAACCAAACTAAATTTAATTTGTGGAGCGTTGTGTGTAACATTGACCGCTGACGAAGAGCCGGCCCTCCTCGGTACAGATTTTACCGTCTACCGGGCGAGGATAAAGTCAGAAGGATGTGGCGGAGAATTTTAAGTCTTAAGAAGCCACCGAAGACATTATATGCATGTTCGTTTGCAACATCACCAAAATAAAACAGTAAAAGTTAATTTAAAGCCAAAATGGCAGAAACTAATCTTCAAAAACAGCACAGAGCACTGCAGGGCACGTGGTCGTGTGATCAAAGGAAAACACACAATTGGCGCTAAAAACACATAAAAATAATTAAAAGTATATGTAAACCATAAAACAGCCGTTTCTTAATCAAAAACATCGAATTCTAACATAATTAAGAAGCTAACATAATTTTTATAACAGCTAACTTCAAATCTTGGGAGACGCTCTCTCACCTCCAGCGGAGCAGACCGGTCAGCAGCACAGACCCGGGGGAGGGGCTGACTGGCCATTGTTGTCGCCGCATGGTAAAGGGAGGTGTGTCCCGGTAAATATCTTCCCTGTGCAACGAGTAGGGAGGTGTGTCACGCAAATTATCTTCCCTGCGCAACAAGGGACACTGGAACTAAATTACGAAAATAAAATAATAATAATAAAATATCATATTGTATATAATAAAATAAACCATATATATATAAAATGAATAATAAAATAATTGAAATATATTTTTTAAGTGCCAAAATTAAAGTGCATTAAGTAATTTGCGCTAACTACTTGCTGAACATGCAGGCGCCAATATACTGCTTCGTACATATTCCATTGGTCACTCGGTCTAATGAGTTAATATTTCACCTCTTTGCAACAGTGAACCAAATAATTAAAATTCTTACCTCTCGTAGTCTCTGTGCGGCTGGAACAAAACTTGCATCTTCAACCGCGAATAGACATTTCTCTCGGTCGCTTTTTGCGAAACGTTGCTGTACTTTCCCCTGCGACGTCTTCTTCTTCTACTGGCTAAATGTAATGCGATATTGTAGTTCCAATATTATTTTTATATATTTTACAAGACATATACATTTATATTGTGCCTTTTAACTATTGTGGATCTGCATCTAAAACCTTTGTGTAATTTACGCAACTGTTAAAATAAAAATTTATTAAATTGACGCTGCAATGTTATCTTAAAATTTCACGTTTTTTAAAGTTCAAAAAGATGTCTTTTGAGCACATCAGGTCTTACAGTAATGGTTTGACTTTAGCTTGAAAATATGAATGAGTTTTGTGACATGTGTAAGGAATAGACAACTTTTGTAAGTTGAATATAAATACATCATAATTGATTTGTTTCTGTAAACTGATCATGTGCAAGAAAGAAATGAGACTTATTTGAGCACTTGAGTTGGTCTCACTTTCCTATTTGCTGAGACAATAAAAATACTAAACTGAGACCTTATTGAGCAACGAGAGACAGAACCATGCATACAAATCACCGAGACAGAGCTGAGAAAGTAAAGAGAACAAATTGAGACATACTTGAGAACGCTGAAATACGTCACATCTTTCTCTTAACTGAGATCTCAAGAAGAGACAGTTGTGAGAGAATTTTGAGATCTCAGACAGTGCTCACTGTGAGACTTATTTCTCAGGAGAAACATTCGAGACGAGTGAGAAAGCCTGTTTTGTCTCAAACAGTTCTCATTCATGTCTAGGAGACGTAAATGAGACAGAAACGAGATCTAATCTTCAATTTTGCTTTGCTATGGGCTGGTCTGTCAACTTTGCAGTGTACGTAGATCCTTTTGGCTGCCGTAATCTTCTTTGTCAGCTTGTTGACCTATTTCTAAAGGTCACGATCCCCACTCCTTTAGGCCTCTTTCTTGTCCTTACCTAGTTCCCTCAGCTAGCTGTAAACCATCGTCATGTTGTTGAATTTGTGGAGGGTTTTGGTCTGCACAGGCATGTCCTCACAAGACCTGATCTAGGATGTCACAGTGTCAGTCAGTTCATCCAGGTCAGAGGAAGCATTTTCAAAGGTGTTCTGATCTTTGGGTTTTGCATCTTTGACTCATCCGTCCATCTCTAACAGTCTTCACTTTGGGCTTAGATCTCAGCTTTTGTCTGTGGGTTGGGATGAGAGGAGGCAGTGATTTGAAAGTCTGAAAGCAGCTCAGGGAACAGAGTGATATGCATCGTGTAGCAGTGGGACAGGTCACCTGCTGTTTGTAAGAAACTTAATCACATTTGATAAATAAATGAAAAAACAAAAGATTCTCAGTACTGGGCCCTAAAGAACCTGGACAACCCTTGATGGGGCATGAAGCAAGTGCATCCTGTAAAATCTGGTGATGGGTCGCTCTCATTAGAATTGATAGATAAGTTACCGTTGAAGTGTGGGACCTCTGTAAATTTCAAAATTCATATAGACTTTCAAAAATTTAAAATAGCTTATATGTACTAAAAATTTGGGAGACTATGTTTCTTGAAGATACATCTCAGAAATGTACTGCACGTTTTAGCAGGAGACTGGGTTGAAATTTTACGCTGTTAGCAGGAAAGTCGACAAAGTTATCAAGCTCCAACTAATGTCTATTTATGGAGATTACATAAACCTTGTCTAAATTTCAGGGAGGGCTCAGTGTGATCAAACATCTCATGTGTGATCATTGTTGTTTCAGAACAATCCTCTAAACAAGCTAAGAGTTGTTACTACGCAGAGTCTAAAGTCATTGTCACTAACAACTTAAATTAATGTTTTGATACTTCTTATGCTACACATGCAGGGACATTTGCATAATCCAAAGATAAGAAGTTAAAAGTAACTATTCACGATAAATTAGGGATGCTATTTACATATTAGGTACAATGTACAAATCAAGACCATTACATACTCAACCCCAAAACGACCTGTTTATCTCACACCAAAAATTGCTTCCCAACCAAATCTTTTGTGAAGCACTTCACAGTAATTCTCAGAAGATCCTAAAGCTTTTTTGAGTACCGTTGACCAGGAGTGTCTAACTCAATCGCTCAGGGGCCAAAATCCAAAACACACCTTCGTTGTTTGCAAGCCAAACAAGATAAACATTTATTAAACACACTAAAACTACATTTTTAAAACTTTAAAACCATAACTTTTTAACATAATTATGAATCAGATGTATAGCATCACCTGTGAAAATGTAAGTGTGAATGCTGTAAGCTAAATTTGACTGCTGAAGATGAGAGTGCTGATAGGTGAAGATGCTGAAATTGATAGTTAAAAACGCTGAAGGTGATAGCTGAAATCACTGAAGATAGCTGAAAATTCTGAAGCTGATAGCCAGCTAAAATATCTAAATGCCAAATTAGAAAAAAGCTGAAAAAATAACTAAACTCCAAAATAGCTTAAAAAAATGAAAAAAAAAAAAAAACAAACCCTCAATTAGCCAAAACAGCTAGCATTTGGCTGAAATATTTGCTTAACCTCAAAACATTCCATTATCTTTTTAAGTCAATCTTATTTATGTATTCTCCACAAGGAATCAACTTTTGGACCTCAGCCATTTATGACCTATGCGGCAGAATCATCACACGGGGTGAGAGAAGAGCTTCTCATAAAGGCATCTGTTGGCGACTGTCTATTCTGTAGCAGGAAAAAGTATTAAGGAGAAATAAAGAAAAACAATCCTAACCCTGGGCTGCACGGTGGC
>NW_023416908.1:270972-271307 GCF_002922805.2 Oryzias melastigma | reverse complement strand
AAAAAAAAAAAAAAAACGCAGTCTGAAGAATCATTAAAACTTGGAGTCTGTTGATATTGTGGATCAATAATGTATTTATTTATCAATTGTATTTTGTTTATGTCATTCATTTTATATTATTATTAACATAATAATAACAATAATAATAGATTACGACTACTACTACTACTAAAAATAATATTAATGATAGATGAATAATAATTAGAGCTGTCAGGCGATGAAAATTTTTAATCGCGATTAATCGCACTGTCCTGAGTTAACTCGCGATTAATCGCAAATTAATATGTGGCCTTTTTTTAAGGAAAAAAATGTGGAATTTAACAGTTTAACAATTT
>NW_023416908.1:265314-270534 GCF_002922805.2 Oryzias melastigma | reverse complement strand
AATATGCCGGCAGACAGACCGCTATGCTGGGGCTGGATCATGCTTAAACCTCCAGAACATTTAAAACGTCCCCCGGTGCTCTTGCTGTCCGGAACGTCGGGGGTGCGCAGATCTCGGGACGCGGCGCCGGACGCGAGCCGGTACCACCAGACGGGGTACTGGACGCGAACCGGAGCCGGGTTAGAGTGCAGGAGCTCTCCAGGTCCTAGCGCCGGGCCGATTCTAGCTCGCAGCTCGGTGGTTGGAGACCCGCCCGTGATCTAGTGAGAGCAGCCGGTGAGTTAGAGGGGGGACGCGCGGGATGGAAAGGCACGTATGAGAACAATCAGCGATTAATGCGTCAAAAAAATTGTCGGCGTCAAGCACATGTCAGATTAATGCGTTTTTAACGCGACAAATCTGACAGCCCTAATAATAATATAAAAAAGAAAAGTAAAACACAACAATTCTTTTTTTCTTTCTTCATTTAGTCTGAAAGCATCATCGTTATTGTCACTTAAACTAACAGACATTTGTCTTTGTTTATGGGGGAGAAAATAAAGGAACATTATTTTTATGGTTGAGAATCTGTGTTTTGGGATCACTTATTTCCATCTGCTGGACCAGAAGAAGTCAGACAGCATTACGTTACATTTATGTTTCATTTGCTGGATGATACAGCGCCACCTACTGATATTTATTAAACCAAGTATACAACAGGCACAAACCTATATCATTATAATAAAATCTTAATAAAGAAAAAAAAAAGCAGTCTAAATGGTGAGATTCTCTCTTGACCCCTACAGCTTTCAAGATCATTAAAACGTGGAGTCTGTAGATCTGGTCGATCGATAATGTATTTATTTATCATTTGTATTTTTTTATGTCATTAATTTTATATTATCATTGACATAATAATAATAATAGATTGATAATGATAGATGAATAATAATATAAAAAACAAATGTAAAAAAAAAACTATTATTTTTTTTTTCTTTCTTCATTTGGTCTGAAAGCATTACTCGTTATTATTACTTAAAATAACCGACATTTCCATGTTATCAAATAATCATACAGAAATCTGCTCCTGTATTCCTGTAGACATCGCTTGCAGCCAATCAGCTTGCTAGATTCGGTCATGTGACCTCATGTTCCAGCGTTCAATTCTTAGACACTGAGGCTTGCGAATGAAAAAGCAGTACCTGCTGATTGTTTTTTTCTCATGAAATTTACAGGAGATGAAGAATAAATCAACAGTAATCGACTAGTGGCAAAATTAGACAATTAACTTTTTTTTAAGGCTGACGAGTGGTTTTGTGAACTGCGTGTTTCGGCCGGAACATTTCCTAGCTTGTACTGCACGGATTGAAAAGAATCCAAAAGCAGGTTAAAGAAAAAATTCTGGACTATAATATAAGTAGATGTGCTCGCATGTATACTATCCACCGATTTAGTTACGCTCGTTCTAAAAAGGAGAGAACGCTGCAGGCCGAACAGCAGGTCTGGCAGAAAGTTCAAACGCCGAAGCTGCACTTACGCACATGCCTAAGTCAAGCAAAACAGACAAACTATGAACTGTATGTCCAAAATAAACGTATATCATCATAGTAACGGGTGCATTTCTCACTAGAAATATTGGCAAAATAAAGATTAGTCCACAAAATATTTTATTCTGAGTGATTTTCCACCGAAAAAGAGTGTATATCCCACCGTGATTTTGCTAGCGACAGGCAGAAACTCAAAAGTCACATGATCAGTCACGTGATCCGGAGCAACCCCCGTAGAAATGAATGAGAGAATGAGAGGAAGCAATTCAACAATTTAAACCTGTTTTTTGTGAAACTGCTACGTTTTTCTCTGTGGACAAACGTGGGTACTGAACGTTTTAGGAGGAGACTGGGTTGGCTTTCCTCCTCTCAGAACAGGAAGTCTTCCATCACAATTAGGTCTAATGTGGGTGTGTCTGAGGGTGGCTTCACTGATGAATGTGGAGCATGAGTGGGACCATCCCAAATTGGTACTATGATATTTCACCTCGTGGGAAACCTGTCTTACTAAATTCATGCAGCCCACAGTTTGGCCTAATTTTAGCCCTAACCCTCGTCCAAGTGTACTGATGGCAACCCATGTGGGGCCATAGTAGGGCTGTAACGACTATCCGGGTGCTCGGATACTCGCGATTTGCTCCCGAAAATTCAACTACGGATATTTGCGACCTCCAAGATTGCTGATTTGCGATCTTTGTAAATGTAGTAAATTGTAGTAAAATATGATCAAAATATCACCTGGGAACGATGTGTTTTTGCTCTGAAATGCAGATTAATGTAGGATTTTAAGTTTATGAACTCAAACAAAGCCGAAAGAGCCGCAGTACTGCCAACGGAGGTAAACAGATCTTCGTGACGATGAAGCTTCTGGTTTTCAAAGTAAAACTAGCGAGAGCTTTTTTCTGTTCAGAAACTGAGACTGAAGTTCCGCTCACAGACATAACTTCTGAAACAATGAATTAGCTTTAACATCGGAGCTTTAGCTCCAGTGTTTACGTTCTTTTGGTTATAGTAACTCTTCAACATTTAACGCAATTAACAAAACTCCATCTTATTCTGAAGAAACAGCCTCGCGCTGCTGAAAGGTTGAACGTGAATCAGCTGATTCTGCTGTGGAAAAAAAACGTTTTCCATACGGACTCTCCACCAATATGTAATGCTTAGAACGTAAAATATTGAAGAACTTTGAGGATAGAAAACTGTGGAGAACATTTTCAGATTCTGTTGTTAAATGATCCAAAACAGCAGTGATTTTATCCTTTTTATGTTGTTTTACTGCTGAACCAGAAGATTAAAAAAAAGTTTAAAATGACAAGCAACATTTATTTTTATCTGAATCTTTGTTGTTTTTTTTAATCAGTTTTGTTGATTCTGATCTCCTGTTCTAAATAAATGTATAAATGATGATTAAATACAAATAATTTAAATTTTCATCCATCCAGTAAATAGACGTACACATGGCAATAAACATATTAAAAAGTAAGAATCGCGATTCGATTCGTGAATCGTTGAGCTTGATTCGTGAATCGAATCGGATCGCCACCTAAGCAATGATCCACAGCCCTAGGCCATAGTCACATGTATGGGGGACATTGTGAAAACGTACCATTGTCATATCATGAAGTATTCATAAGGACAATGGAAGTTCGATGCTCTTATGACGTACAGGTGATGCTGTCGTACGGTGTATTGATTCCACACTCTAGTTCATGGGTCCCCAACTGGAGGACCGCAGTTCCGGGTCCAGACCCCGAGACCCTTTTATCCGGACCGCCAAGCATTTTTTTTTTTACACCCAGTCCTCTTATTAGTATTTTACATTTAAACAGAGGGTATAAAGATGCTGGTTTGACAAAGTGCACAAAACCGACAACCCCCCCCCCCCCCTCCCCTCACACATCCTCCCCTCCCTCCCAGTACTGTACCACTCATTCAAAGTGCAAATAGTTTGCAAAATGTACACTTTCAAATAAATAAGTAAAATAAGATAAATAAACTTCTCAATTGCACATTTTCAAAAATACAGGGTGAATCTTTAAACATACTAACAGCAGTGACATCTAGATTCTTTATATAGCTTAAGAAGGGATCCCAAGTGGTATAAAAATCTTGTGTACAACCTCTTGTAGAAAAACAAATTTTCTCCAAGGCCAAAAAATGTAACAGATCATATTTCCACATCTTAAAAGTTGGGGGAAATTGCTCTTCCCGTTTGAGAACAGTACGTCTCCTGGCGATCAAGGTCCCAAATATTATTGTATTTTCTGCTTTGTGATTGAGATTAAGATCTTGTGGGATTACACCAAATATTGCAGAAATTACAGAAGGTTGTATAGGCCTTTGTAGAACCTCTGAAAATACCTTAAATATTGACTGCCAAAAGCAATTAAGTTTTACACAGGACCAAAACATGAGAAATTGTGGCTGTTGATTGTTTACATCGGTCACAAATGGGATTAATATTTGGAAGGAACTTTGAAAGTTTGGCTTTAGACCAGTGGAGTATATGTACAATCTTAATTTGAGTAATCATGTGACGTGAGCAGATTAAGGAAGAGTGTATTCTATCTTAAGCTTTTTCCCATATCTCCTCAGTAATATTTAAGCCCAAGTCCTCTTCTCATTGGGCTTTTAGCAATATTAGGGATGATTTTTGTTTTGCACTGTGTGTGTTTAGCAAATAGTACATTTTCCCAATCGTTCCCCTGAAATGTATTTTAAGTGTAAATATGGAGTCTACAAGTGAGTCAGGGGGGCGGGATGGGAAATGAAAAAAATTAAGTTCAGAACAACATTGCACCAATGTTCGCTTTCAGCCAAGAGAAAATATCAGCTTTCAGAACCGATGGGTCCATTTGGTCTCCAGGCTGTGGCGTGGTAGTCTTGGGTGGTGAACTATCACAAGTCGATGTTTTGGGTCCCGCAGTTGGGGCTGCTCCTGAATATTTGAATTTTCGAAGATTATTGGCCATTTGTTCGATTTTAACTCACCAATATAGATGTTCTTAGAGAATAAAATAACTATAAATAGAGTTCTGATGTTTTTTCTGGCATAAAATGTCTGGAAAAATTATTTTAATTTGTTTTTAGTAGAGCTCGTCTTCTAAGCTGCCCACCCCTTTGCTTGCTCCATAGCACCCCGCACCGCCAAGCATTTTTAATAAAAAGTATGATTTTACATTAATCTTTACCAATAGCGATTTTTAAACAGGCGCGCAAGGACAGCTACGTGTGGACTGGGAACCTTTAACCAGCAAAGAGTGTAATGCTAATGTTTACATGGTTTGGACGTAAAGTTATCAAGTGATTGAGTGAACAATGAGAAAAGTGGACTCTGAAAATCGTGTCTCCTGAGATGAGTGGACCGAAGCTTTCGCTTTCATTTGAGTTCTGCAAGATTAAAAGCACGTGGAGGCTGTTGCTCTTGTTAAAAGCACCGATATCAAGCGGCGCGACGAGACAAAACCCAAAACTTTTGACATAAATTACCCATCAGGATAACCGAGGTGGTCATGGAAAATACATGAACTGAAATGACAATCCGAGCGTACAACACAGAAACGCTAACATCACAACAACCAGCTCACGAGTGCTCAGTAAGAGTGAAATGGATTTTGGGCAAGCACAAAAAGTGACTGAAATGATCAAAGAGTGGATGGAGGCGATGGTAGAAACTATATCGGAGGAAAAAGAG
>NW_023416908.1:251524-262768 GCF_002922805.2 Oryzias melastigma | reverse complement strand
CCCCAGGAAGGGGCCCCACGCCAGCCCCCCCAGCACAAGCAGGCGGACCACCCCACCAAGCCGCGCCAGACCCCCACCCAACCGTGCACCCCATACCACCTACGCCCGGGCCCAGGAGGCCACCCGGCGCCCCCGCCCGCCCCGGGTGGCCTTTTTTCTATCCTAAACAGCATAGAAAGAAGATGGATGAAGGAAAAGACAATTCTGCATGTGGATTGGTGACTGTTGTTTGGTCTTTTCAGAAGAAACTGGTCATTCTGCAGATGATCTGGAGAACTGAACATTTTCCTTCATTAAATGGATCCATGTCACTGCTCATTCTGACTATCAAGACTATTAAGACTCACTTTTACGGCTTTACTTTGGGACACCAGCTCTTGATCTTTGTTAAAAATCTATTCTTAGTGAAGAATGATGTCATTTATTTAAAAAGAGGCCACACATTGATACAAATGGACGAGTGCAGGCTGATGTAGTGTTAAGAGAACAATGTGAATCCTCTGATCCTGACAGGTTTTGTGCTAAAATAGAAGTTTCCTTCTCTCATCAAAGTGTCATTGTACACATTAACAATGTTTGGTTCTACCTCCAGTTGTAAACCAGCCTTCTCTGTTAACATCATTAAGAACAAGTATCACTCCCAGCTCACCAGTGAACATGTGCATGTATACCTCAATGGTTTTGACTCCTTTCATTCCCAGATTTAAGATCTTAGCTCCAAGTGCTCATGCACATTTCTCACACTTTACCTTTATCTTCACAACGTTTTTTGCACTTATCAGGATTAATACTTGAGTGTTCAGTATTATTTGTAACCTACTGATAAGGGTTGTAAAACAGAAAGTTAACATTTGCAGAATTAGGAATCCTAATTATGAATGCTTTTGAGGTGTATTCATGTTACTGTTGCATTTTAAGTGAAATACAGGAGAATGATAAAGTTCGGGAGAGAGAACACATTAAACTACAAGGAAGCAAGTTTCATGTGAAATCCTTTTGTAAAATCTTCAAGGTAGTTATGTACATTTAAGTATTTTTTTGTAAAAATGAATGACAGAAATACTTTTTGAGAAAATAAACTAAAAAAGTTGTTTACCTATTTAACTACAAATTGCAATTAAATGAAAGAACAGAAAAGTGAATTATTGTGAATTTTTGTATGTTCGGACCCTGGTCTACCAAGCTGACAGATTTACTGGACCTCTTACCAAATTAGTTGGGGAACCCTGGTCTAGTTGATAGTGAGGTGAGAGTACTGGCTCCTTACTGAACAAATCCTGCACGCACGGGGTGTGCACGTGATACGCAAGTGGCGGTAGGATGTCCACACCTACCACACTCTGTCTTATTTCCTCATTTCTAACAGTCAGGCTTCAGCACGGAGCGCGGACGTATCACTGGAGCAGCGCTAACAGGATTCTTGTTCAGTCTGCAGGATTTGGGGATGGAGTTCAAATATGAAAGTCTCACTAATTCCCCCTTACTGACCCGTACTGTTGTAGAATTGTTCACTACAACCTGTCACCTGCAGCATACCCGTAGAAAAACATTTTCTCTCTACGATTCACTGATCGTCTATGACCTGATATTTGCTGGGGGTCACCTGCCATACAGGTTTGACCTTTTTTCACCAGCAGACTCCCATATCCACTTGTAAAGACAGCTTGGACTGAGGCTCGTTGTTCTTTAGAAAATATAGGGTGCATTCACCCATCGGGGCCTTCTGACATATTTTTGAGACTTTACAGAAGCATTAAAAACATCTGAGGAAGAGGACATCTGACTCAGACACAGCTGGAGAAGTTCCCTGTAGAAACAGCAGATGACGGAGTTTGATTGTCTGATGCTTGAGCTGATGAAGCCTGTAAAGCTGCCGCTCTGCTGCACAGAAGTGAGGACGTCAGCTTGTTGTGAAGTGTGTCTGTGAGGGACAAATGTGACTTTCCTTCATGTAACACAGCCTCTGTGACCTTGGAGTCCAAACAATTTCTTTTAAGGAGAAGTTTCACATCCAGATTTATTCATTCATTCATTTTCCTGACCGCTTTGTCTCTTTCGGGGTCGCGGGGGTGCCGGAGCCTATCCCGGCTACTGAAGGGCGAAGGCGGGGTTCACCCTGGACAGGCCGCCAGTCTGTCGCAGGGCGTCAACCACACACACATTCACACCTAGGGGCAATTTAGAGTCACCAATGAACCTATGAAGCATGTTTTTGGACGGTGGGAGGAAGCCAGAGTCCCCGGTGAAAACCCACGCATGCACGGGGAGAACATGCAAACTCCACACAGAAAGGTCCCAGCCGGGATTCGAACCGGGGCCTTCTCGCTGTGAGGCAAGAGCGCTAGCCACTGCGCCACCGTGCAGCCCACATCCAGATTTAGAAACTGGCAATTAGTGCATAATGCAGGAGCTGCAGTGATGAATCCAGCCTTCCTCCGGAGCACAATGACTGCCAGAATAAAGAAAAGATGCTCACAAAAGGAGAATGACATGCCGAGGTGTGTGATTCATGTGTTCTGGGTGAGATCTACTGAAGCAGAATGGTGGTTCCACGCCTGGTCTTCACGTGAACCGATTCAGTGAGACGCTGCTGCACTCATTCCTGCATTCATGTCACACATTTCTGCTGCTGGAGTGATGATCCTCAGTGAACAATCTGAACATACAGCAGTCTTCACTGGCTATTTAAAGTATCTCTGGGGCCCGTTTAAAACTACAACCCTGCCACCTGGTGGTGTGTGCAGATGGCAGAGAAGTCTGTGCCTCTCCGCGGTTCTGCTGCAGTGGTTTAGCTGGAGTTTGTGCTGCCTGTGAGGAGACCGAAGCTCCACACAAACATCTCCAGCATTGCTGAAATCAGAGTAGCTTTGTGGAAGGATGACAGCTGATGTTCTGACTATGAATTTCATGACCTTCTTGCATTACCTGCTGAATGAGGTCACGTGGAACAATTGCTCTTTATTCAGAAAAAAAGGTGTAATTTACTCTAAGCTTAGATGTGTTTCTAAAAACAGGGGGACAACAGGCTATTGGTGAATGACTGTTGATCATTTTAATGCATAAAAGGAACCAAATTCTTCTGATAATGCTATAGTTTTTATACAAATAATCTTTTTTCTACAACAGTGTGTTTGAAAACAACACAGTTGTGAGTGAACTCAAGGACCATCAGAGTTACATTAAAGAGAATGATGGACACTCAGATTTACCCCACTAATGAAACGTTCCATCAGTCAGCGGTTGCAGGTATTCCTGAAGGAGACGTCCGGACTAAAGGATCAGACTTTGGAAACTCATCATTCAGGTTCTGAGAGGATATTTTACACTTGAGGCTCACTACTGTGGTTACAAACAAAATGTCCAGATTGTTTGACTATTGGAGCTGTTCAAATGTTCTCCTGGATCAGTGACTCTAAACCATCTGTAGAAGGATTCTGATCTCCTTCAATGCTGGATTGTCAAGCTGAAAGTAGGCCATGTTTACCACCATGGTGCACTAGTTGTTCATTAAAAAGATTCCCACTTGAGTTTTCAAAGCCAAATTTTGTTATTTGAAATATTTTTTGTCCTTTAACAGCATGTCAAGAAGAATTCTTTAGCACAGTGTTTCCCAACCCTGGTCCTCAAGGCACACCGCCCGGCATTTTTTTAATCTAACCCTGCTCAAACACACCTGCCTTTGATGGCCGTCATTGTCAGGCTTCTGCTGAGCCTGATGATGAGCTGAATCAGGTGTGCATAAGCAGAGCAACATGGAAAACATGCAGGACAGTGTGCCCCGAGGACCAGGGTTGGAAAACACTGCTCTAGCATTCCAACTCTAATGGAAAACCTGCAGAATGTGGATTTAGCTGAAACAAGCAAAACTTTCCCTATAAAACCTTTGTCTGCATGGCAACGCGGGCCGTTGCTTTCCAGAGGCATTGCTCAGCGATGAAGAGCAACAGAATAAAACCTGCACACATTCATGGACTGATTTGTGCGCACTCTGAAGCACACACTGAAAACTGATGAACACACTGGTGCTCAATGTTCATTTTTTAGCCTTTGAAGATTCTCTGGTTTTGGGCCTATTCCTGTGACTTAAATGTGCAGCTGGAGGTCAGCTAGAGCAGTGTTTCCCAACCCTGGTCCTCGGGGCACACTATCCTGCATGTTTTCCATGTTGCTCTGCTTATGCACACCTGATTCAGCTCATCATCAGGCTCAGCAGAAGCCTGACAATGGTGGTCATCAACGGCAGGTGTGTTTGAGCAGGGTTGGATTAAAAAAACGCCGGACAGTGTGCCCTGAGGACCAGGGTTGGGAAACACTGAGCTAGAGTACAGTACAGCCTGTTTCCAGGATGGACTCTTCACCGTCATAAAGTTGTATTAAAATCAGTGGCTTTGCTTTTGTAGTTTAAGGACTTTTGAACTTCTGTCCAGTGAGAATTGATGCTTTTATTCGCATGTTGCTGATTTTTGAGTAAAACAACTGTTTTGTTTTTTTCTCTTCCAAGAAGTGAATCAGTTTTCCTGTGGATGAGTTCTGTTTGGGAGCATCCTCTTATGCTGCTGTGCTTGTCTCCTATAGGGCCATGCTGAGCGACATTGGGGATTATGTAGGGACAGACATTGAAATTTCCTGGCTACCTAATCTGGATGATTTAATGAAGGGCTATGCCAGAAATTTTCGCCCTGGGATAGGAGGTGAGTATGAGATCTACTGCTTGTGGTGTTGGGTTGCAGTTCACACCCTCACATTTACAGCCATCCTTAGCAGAACACAACCTTCACATTTGTCTTCCTTCACGATTCCAAATGATCCTGGACGGGCGACTCTCCGAGCACCAGTTTGAGAGTGGAGGAGCTTGTGATCCCGATGACCCTCTGAAACTCTGCTAAGAATAGCTGCTACATGTGAAAGATCCAACAACCACAGCGACAGATTTCTCAGTCTCACAGCTTAACTCAGTTAAACCGATCCTAGAGCTCTGCTAGGATCATTCTGTGGTTCTGATGGGACTATTAGGGAATCACGTCTGTTATTTCAGTTCATCGTCTTGATTTAGTTCCCCCCATGACTCTGCTAGTTATCTCAGAAATAGAAATATTTAAAGGATATGCATTCTGCAGAAACAATAGTTGTAAGAGTTTGTTTCTTTACAAACAAGCATTACAGTGTCTGTTCTGTTTTTATTTATGGTAGATTTTGGCTCTGATCATCAGTTTTGCTGCAACACACAAATGTTTTAATGCAGAAGGATTGAGAGTTTCTGTCTCCAAAAAATATTCAGACTCATTGTGCTTCAAAAACTGCATGTTCAAAACTGCTGGGAGACCAATATTTCTCTGGCACGTTCTTTAAAGAAAGAAATAAAAACCACACGTGGTTTTGTGGTAGAAATACAGCAAAGGAGTTTTTAAAGATATTTTTCAAACTTTGTCTCATCATTCAGCAAACTGGTTTCCAGGGGAAGGTCTGGGGGCTTTAAATGATGTGGAATAACAGAGTGTGATTCCTTAATGTTCAGCCGAACAGCCTCATCCAGCTCTGCATGGCAACGCGTCACAGAAACACACTCCATGCTAATTATGCTAATCATGGCAAACTGTTGGGTGAAAACAAGCCTAGTGGACACCTGCAAGCATGTGGGAGCAGGAGGGGGTGTTCTACAAGTATGCCTTTGTGGGTTTGTATCTTCTGTATTTGTATGCATCTGTTTGTTTGCCTGTGTATTCGTCTGTGTGTGTATCTGCAGATATGTATTTGAGTGTTTGTGCATGGTGAGAACCTGTCAGCTTCGCCTGCTCTGCATGGTTAAACTGGACGATGCTTCATCTGTGTTTGAATAGATAGGGAGGGGTGGTGAAGTGGGCGGGGTTTGTGCATTCAGACGTGCTTTTACATGAGGATGCTGCTTGTTTGCTGCTTTCTTACCTTTTCCTCTACAGGCCCTCCAGTGAATGTTGCCATGGCGATTGAAGTGGCTAGCATAGACCACATCTCTGAAGCCAACATGGTAATCTGAATTTTTTTTCTTCTTCAGCCTGAAAATATTTATGATCTCCAACATTTTACTGAAAGATCAAAGATTTTCTGTCTTCTGAAAGTGTGAACCTGTGTGACACACTGCTGAGCTGTCACATGATAGCAGTTCATGATAGACCCCCATAGATCACATTACCAGCATGCATTGCATTGTGGGCAGGAATGGCAACTTCACCAAACAAGCCAAAACACTGAATGGTTACCGTTAGTTTAAAAAGCAACATCAATAGAAAAAAATCAAAGGAGAAAAACTTGAGTCTGACAGTGAAAAACTGAACTGCCCAAAGGAAGGAACCACAATTTTTAGTACATTGCTTTTGTGTTTTGTAATTGTTATCCATCTATCCATCCATCTTCCTTCGCTCATCTGGGTCGCGGGGGCAGCAGTCTAAGCAAAGATGTCCAGACTTCCCTCTCCCCGCCCACTTCCTCCAGCTCCTCTGGGGGGAGCCTGATTCGTTCTCAGGCCAGTCGAGAGACATAGTCTCTCCAGTATGTCCTAGGTCTTCCCAGGGGCCTCAGGCCAGTGCAACAAGCCCGGAACACTTCTCCAAGGAGGCGTCCAGGAGACAACCGGACCAGATTTCTGATCCACCTCAACTGCCTCCTCTCGATGTGGAGGAGAAGTGGCTCTACTCCGAGCTCTCTAATTGAGCGTCCAGACACCCTCCAGGGGAAACTCATTTCAGCTGCTTGTAGTCGGGATCTCGTTCCTTCAGTCATGACCCAGAGCTCATGACCATAGGTCAGTCTCACGCTCTGATCTTCCCTCACTCGTGAACAAGACCCCAAGATATTTAAACTCCTCCACCTGAGGTAGGAGCACTCCACCCACCGACAGAGAGCAAACCACCTTTCTCCGGTCCAGAACCATGACCTCAGACTTAGCGGTGCTGACCCTCATCCCAGCTGCTTCACACTCAGCTGCAAACCACTCCAATGCATGCTGGAGGTCCCGGATCGACGGAGCCAACAGAACAACATCATCTCCAAAAAGCAGAGATAAATCTGCTGCTGCATCACAAACCTGGACTTTTTCAAGTGACAGATTTTCATCCAGTCCAACACAATTTGAATAAAGTTATCCCTAGAAACTTAGTTTTAATCTGAAATTATTTCATATGTCCTCCATCATGAGAACAATTCTATCAGAATATGTTGAAAACACCATTTCATTATAGTGGGTCTGTAAGTCATCATTTCTACTGAAATAAAGTACTGAAGTTGATTTGACTCCTCATGTTCCGGGAACATTGGGTTCCTTAATGAGGAATATGAAACTTAAGAAAAAAAGCTTCCCTGCAGCGATTTTATGCATCTTTTTGATAATATTCACAGAGCTCTTATACTGCTGACTGAAAATATTTTGTTTATTTTGCTCTGTTTGGACATGAAAGGCTGATGGTTGAATACTTCTTTGTTGAGATTTTTTTCTAGTTGCTTTATTATATTTTGTAGTTCACTACTGACTGGAGTCCTGACAGACTTTGTTGGTTTCTATCCTCTCGTGGTCTCGGCAGGAGTACACCATGACCGTCTTCTTGAGGCAGAGCTGGCATGATGACCGCCTGTCCTACAATCACACCAACAAGACTCTGGGCCTGGACAGCCGTTTTGTGGACAAGTTGTGGCTTCCAGATACCTTCATCGTTAACGCCAAATCGGCGTGGTTTCATGACGTGACGGTGGAGAACAAGCTGATCCGCCTGCAGCCGAATGGGGTCATCCTGTACAGCAGCCGGTACGGTCTAGTCTCTGCTTTTTTGTCTCCTTCTGCTGGTTCTACTGCACATGAACTTTCTTCCCAGGATCACCTCAACGGTGGCATGTGACATGGACCTAACCAAGTACCCTATGGATGAGCAGGAGTGCATGCTGGACTTGGAGAGCTGTGAGTGGCAGTTCAGTGACATCATCAACCAATCATCTGAATGCACTAACGATCTGCTGTGTGTTTACTTCCTCCCAAGATGGCTACTCCTCAGAGGACATAGTGTATCACTGGTCAGACAGTCAGAGACACATCCACGGCCTCGATAAACTGGAGTTGTCCCAGTTCACCATCACGGATTATCGCTTTGTTACAGAGATGATGAATTTCAAGTCTGGTGAGCAGAACCATCCACTTGACCTTCCTGAGAGATGAAAGTTTTATACATCATGAATTATTTTTAATATGAATGAATTCTGAAACCAGCAGGCAGTGATGTTCTAGAAAACTGAATAGATGAAGAGAAGTTTGCTGCTGACGCAGACAGAAGATTTAGGAGATGACTGGATTTTCTGCTGAGAAGCCTTTAAAACTCCTTCTGTCACGTCTTACATTTTGAAATGTCTCCACTTGAAGCAGAATTGAGCTGACTAGACACTGAAAAGCACATGCATTGATGGGGAGCATTTAAACAACCGTTTTTTTCCTGCAGCGGGACGATTTCCGAGACTCAGCCTTCGCTTCCAGCTGAGGCGCAACAGAGGCGTCTATATCATCCAGTCGTACATGCCTTCCATACTGCTGGTCGCCATGTCCTGGGTGTCCTTCTGGATCAGCCAATCAGCCGTTCCTGCTCGTGTGACCTTAGGTTGGTTTGTGTTTGAAGCTCTCCTGGTTTTTATGGAGGTTACGTGAGCCAAACTGAAGCCCAACTCTGATCCTCGTGGTCTCGACCAGTTATGATGTCATCAAAAGGGTCATTTAGTTGTGAGGAGTCTTGGAACCCCCAGGAAAGCTGTTTTCAGCTGCTACTTGGTGATCAACATACCCCACACCCCCATCTCTGCTCAATATCAAACATAAAAGTATCTTACAGACACTCACACCAGTTACCATGGTGACTAAATCTAACCGCGGGGCTAAAATTAAAAATTGAAGTTTTCTATTCTGGATTAATCCTGAACGACTCAAACCACCTGGTAGTTTCCTTATGTTTCCTTATGTACTGACCTGGCTCCAGTTATCTTACAATAATTTACAAGTGAACTTCAATCTGGAAGTCCAAACACCCCCTTTGATCTAAGCTAAAGTTGGGCTGCAGGACTTCTGTTTAGAATTTGGATAAAAAAGATATCCTGTTTATCCTGATCCTGAACAGAAACAGTAAATGCTCTTTCTGCCTCTTTAGTCCAACAAACCTTTTTCTACAAAAATCATCAGCTAATAACTTGAAGAAAGCATTCCTAACTAGAGGGCCAGTTCCCTAACTGAGGTAAGGACTGGTGAACGGCTCTCTTCTGCACTGATCGGAGGTTCTCATGTCTGAATCTCACAGGAAGACGAACTGTTAGAGTTTCATGCATGAAGACTGACATATTTTCAGAATAAAAACATGAAAAAGCCGCTTCCACAGACTAATAAAGTTATCACATGAGTCCTGTGTGCTCTCCTGCAGGGATCACAACGGTTCTCACAATGACGACCTTGATGGTGAGCGCGCGTTCCTCGCTGCCGCGGGCGTCTGCCATCAAAGCCCTGGACGTGTACTTCTGGATCTGTTACGTCTTCGTGTTTGCGGCCCTCATCGAGTACGCCTTTGCTCACTACAACGCCGATTACCGGTTGAAAGAGAAAACCAAGGTGAAAGCCAAGCTCAGCTCCGAGGTGAGGACGTCACTGTCAGGAGACAACAATGAGCAGCGTTTGAGTGATGAGCCTACAAATACAGACCCGGGTCAGACCCGGAGCCTTGGCGCTGTCAGATCCATCCCTCCAACCTTCAGCTCAGACGTCTGTCTCCACAGAGCCAAGAGGGGATGAGGCTTTGGTGTAATAGTGCTTTTGTTATGTTATGAGACAGGCCTGAGCAACTCAACCCAAGTTCGGCTTTTATTGCATGTAAAATTACATGTTTTTATTTTTAATTAGTTTGCTAATCACAGCGTCATTTTTTTTTTCATCCCCAGTAAATCAGCTGTAGTTTTAATGTTACAACTTGTTCACATTTTATATGGACATTTGGCTGAACAGAAGAAAAGTCTGACCTCAATCTGATCTGACCTGACTTGTTTATCAATCAATTGACCGACCAACTAAGCAATCGATCGATCCATCAATCTTTATTCATCAAAAGCACTTTCCAAGCATGAAGCTGAAATCGTTTTACAATTAAATATAAACAGAAAATTAAAAGAAAAAAACTAAACCAAACCCCCTGCCCCACTTCCCTCTATTCACACTCTATGACCCAAACACAATGCATATAGCATGAATAAATGACTACAAGTATTTAAAAACAGACGTAAGGCTTGGCTCTGCTCTGAGGAAACAATCTCTTTGACCAGCAGCAGCTCAGTCACACCCAACAGGAACGGGGTCCACTCCACAGTCGTGACACCCCAACTGCCCCAGCAAGGGCGAGCAGTGCAGCCACAACCCCAGACCAAGCCAAGAAGTCCTGGGACAAAGGATCCACATATGAAAACAAGACTTCATAAATGTGGCTTCAAAAATACGACCAACAAAAGCAGCTGAACAGTCATTGAATTCAGTTTTATTTATCTGGTAATTTTTGTATACATAGCGCTTTCTACCCTCCTTCAATGGCCCAAAGCGCTGCACAGTCAGACCCATTCACACACTGGTGGTGGCTACGCTGCTGAACACTGGTGCCAACCTTCTACCAGAGGCAATTCAGGGTTCAGTGTCTTGCCCAAGGACACTTCGACACATGGGCGGGCAAGGCGGGAATCGAACCCGCAATCTACCGATCAGGAGTCGACCGCCCTACCGCTGCACCACGGCCGCTCTGGCCGAAATAGCCCAATATCACAAAGAAAATTCGCCTCATCAGACTTCATGCAGGTAATTTTACAGATGCAGAAAATTAATCATAAAATATGAACAATAGTTAAAAACTAAACAGACTAAATAAACTGGTTGTCCCTGCCCTTAGACCCTCCCTCCCGGTGAGGAAAAACTCCTAAAAAACCTGTGTTAGGAAAAAAGAAGAAACCTTAGGGATTCCTACATGAAGGAGAGATCCTATCTCAGGACGGACAGGAGATACCAGAACTATTAAATAAAGATTAACTTCTACAACAAAGAGTTCATTCAGATGGAGCTGAGGGATGATGAAGTCCACAGTCAAGACGAAGCAGAAGTCCAGTCCACGACCAGGAGCAGGAGAACAGACGACCCAGCAGGAATCACTTTCACTCAGAGATGCAGGATGGTGTCGGGGGCGTGGTCCACGATCAAGAGTGGGAGCGTGGGCGATC
>NW_023416908.1:244141-250873 GCF_002922805.2 Oryzias melastigma | reverse complement strand
CCCAGAAATCCTGGATTCCTGATAGTTATTATAGCTAGGGGGGGTTGCTTCATTCAGCCGAACATAATCATCCTGTTTTAGCCAGGTTAGCAGGTTAAGTTTATTATCATTAATCAATTCATTGACTAATAGGGACTTTGAAGTCCCTATCATAATTTTTGTTACTGTGATTCATTATGTTCATTTGCCTTCCAGCACATAAGCTAACACTAGGAACTGCTGGGCTAGCCCTGTTTGGGGTTAGCACCAGTGCTAAAGGCCGCTCAGGGGAGAGTTTTAAACTACTGCTCTCTCCCCGGGTCTCCTCTCTGAGTTGTCAGGCTGCATGGCTAAAGCTAGCAGAAATGTTTCTGGACAGAAGGGCCGCTCCGTCCAAACTGGGATGAATGCCATCTCTCTGCATAAAACGGGCTTTCCCCAAAACGTGCTCCAGTTGTCCACAAAGCTAACGCCATTTTCTGGGCACCATTTAGTTAACCAGCAGTTAAATGATGAAATCATCACTGACTCTGTTTGGGAGAGAACCAGAGAAAACTACTGTATCTGACACAGATTTAGCCAGTTTACACACCGATTCTACGTTTAATTTAAGAGTCTCTGATTGTCTTCGCCGGGCGTCATTGCCGGCTGCGTGAATGACGACCCGGCGGAACCTCGCCTTACTCTGGCCTAACATTCTGAGGTTTCCTCAGAAAGTGAAGCAAAAGGCTTCAGGGTGAACCAAGGCCAAAACAACAAACAACTAACTCAACCCAGGGAGCTTACCTGCAATTGAAACAGTAAAAGAATGACAAACACTAACCACCCTGGACTAACAGAAACAGGAGAAAACATTTACTAAAGAAAATGGCAGTCCACCCCTACAGCTTCACCTAACTTAACCAAACAATAAACACAGAACAACAGAGTGGGATTTAAATCAAAATACCAAAGAAACTACAAAGTGCACGCAAACTAAAACAGGTGGAGAAGATCACTGAGCTGCAGTGGAGACATGTTGCAGCCCAGCTCCCTTCTCCTGGTCCTGAGGTCCAAGTGGTACTTTTGAAGGCTCCCCTCCTTCAGCTTGGAGCAATGGGAGTCACACCTCCAGCACCACACCTGAAACAAATACAGAAAAACACAAACAAAGATACACAAAACACAAAGAAGTCCCACTCTGACAAAAATCCACAGAACCAAAACCAAATACGGCCACAGCCGTAACACCTTCAATGTCACCAACTCTGGCTCCCGGGTAACATCTAACTGTAGCTCCCTTGAGCTTTACGTGTCTAACCTCAGAGGAGCTGATGACCAGAGTTTTCGGTTCAGTTGATGCGTTACTGAGGGGAGAAAACCTGTTACACACAGGGAGGTCCGGGCGCTCTACGTGCTTCAGTTTAGCTCTGTGCTTTTTCCCAACCGGTATAAACTCATGCTAGGGATTCTCCAATTGCTAAGAGGGCGGAAGGATGCTAGCTAAGTTAGCTTTACTGGCGCGGCTAGTGCTCCGAGTAACTACCTGGCTAGCTGGTTTAGCTTCTTTTGTGTTAAGACACGCTTCCAGTTGTTCCAGCCTGGACAGCAAGTCTGAGATCAGGCTACAGTTAACACAGCGACCATTATCTTCTCTAAATGAGGTGGGATCTCAACTAAACATATGACAAGTGGGCCAGGAAAGAGGGGTGACAGCCGAAGAGGTAGAAGACATCATGCTACGACAATCACTGGTTTACGCTCACCAGAATGGCGTCCAGTGTAGGGAGTCTCTGCCCTGTTGATGCAGGCCAAAGAAGGCTATAGCCCCAAAAGACAGACCTCGATGTTCTGCGGGTGAGTTCCTGCTGCGGGCGAGTTCCTGCTGCGGGCGAGTTCTTGCTGCAGTTTCTGCTGCGGGCGAGTTCCTGCTGCGGGCCAGTCATAAACATGTGCAAAAGCTTGCTGATCAGCCCAACAGAAACTGACCTGAAGAGCACTAACAGGCTGCTTGTTCAGTCTACAGAAAAATCTGCATGACATGCCCGCATCTTGTGTTGTAGAAGTGTTCACTACGACCTGTCACCCAGAGCATACCCGTAGAAAAACATGAAAATTTTTTCCCTACGGTTCACTCAGCGATCTATGATTTAATATTTCCTGCCAGTCACCTGTGTACCTTGCGCAGGTTTGACCATTTTGTTACCTGCACATTGCCGAATCCCCCTGGAAGGAGAGCTGGGACTGAGGGTTTAATAGTGTCATACAAATACAGGTAAAGGTGTGTGGGTCAATACTAATCACTGGCACAAAATAAATCTCTTCAGATCCACAATAAACTATTTCTACCCACTGCAGGGATGGGGGTCACCCCTCCATTTTACTTCAAAATACCATATACTAAAAAAGTATAACAATATCAGGAAAGTATGATAAGAGGAAGTGATCCAGCAAAGTGTGTTGAGACAAATTAAAGTTTAATGGGAGTTTAAATCCTTAAAATTTTAATTAATATTTGATATAAAAATTCAAAAAGAGAACTAATCAGTTGAAGTTACCATTACTGACATCTAGTAGCCAAAGCGGACACAGCAGTTATCTGCTGGACAATCATTTCACAAACATTCTCAACAGCTGCTCTTTTGTCTGATGTGGAGAATATTCAGAGAAACATTGTCTAAATGTAGATCCAGTTCAGAAGAGAAAACAGTTTTTTTTTAAATCCTCTTAACTCAGCCAGAAGTGAACTTTGCCGTTTTCTTTCTTCACAGTCCATCGTAAAGAACGGCAAACAAGCCATGGTCCTGTTTTCCCTCTCTGTCACCGGCATGAATCAAGGCGTGGTTATTTCTAACCGCCAGGGTCGCACGCAGCGCTCCAGCAGTGAAATCCCTGGAGAGGGGAGTACGGAGGAGCCAGTGACCAGGAGGAGGAGGTCAAGGCCGGTGGAGGAGAGCGAGGAGGAGAAGAAGTGTTGCTCTAAGTGTGTCTGCAAGCCCATTGATGCGGACACCATCGACATCTACGCCCGCGCGGTGTTCCCCTTCACCTTCGCCGTGGTAAACGTCATCTACTGGGTGGCGTACACCATCTGAGGGTTGGGGCAGGATGAAGCAAAGGGCTGCCATCTGTAGATGTAAAGAGAAAACCTTTAGATTTGTGCCAACGAACTGCTGGAAACAGCTGAGCGGAACCTCTGCCTCAGCCTGGAAACAACTGACCAACTTCAGAGGACAACACGTCTGCACAGAGGAGCCTGAACACGAAGCGCTGGCTGACACTGGTGTCACCTGATGGAGACGCCGCCTGATGGAGACGCCACCTGATGGAGACGCCACCTGATGGAGGCGCTGCCAGACGGTGGCGATGCCAGACGGTGACATTTCCTTAAAGGGGCCCCACCAGGAAAATTCTACTTTTTGATTTTTTAAATGCATTTTACTGTTCATTCCTCTCTATAAAGAACCCCAAAGTGGCATTTTGATCCATTCATGCATTTAAGAGTAATCCTGCCCCTCCCATACCCACGAAAACAAGCGGTTGGAAACGTGCTGACGTAAGATCAATGCCAACAGCTCCCTGCAGGAAGAGTCTGTGTTGCAAGCTCCGCCCCCAGACTAACACAACCCTCAATTTATCCCCTTACCAGTGATAATCAGCAGAAAAAAAACTTTCATTTTAGATGCAGAATACCGTATATTTTCCAGTTGTGTCCTGTCTTCAATAAATCCCAGCTCTAACAGCTGTTTGCTACATTTTCTGCGGCGCTACCTTAAGACCCCCCCACCCCCCAAACAACCGGTCCAACACAGCCGTGCAGAAGGTGTTTGTTTTGTTAAGGAGTTTAGGGATGACCAGACTTAATAAATGCAGATATATCACATGTGCATCCATCTTTGAAGAAGTTTGGATTATTTTTGTGGGAGAAATACAGACACACGGATTTCTCTAGGATGACATCATGACGCAGACAGCAGCAGCACGCAGCGGCAGGCGGAGCTTCAGGAATTGAACCGTTTTACTTCCGGGTATGAACAAAGTCACGAATATAACTAATATTTCATAAATAATTTGTTTTTTAGTGTTCCAAATGTAATATATGATCATATACGTGGATATAGTTCACTCTGAAAGGCTTAAGAAAATCATGGTAGGGCCCCTTTAAGGAGACATCAGGTGACACCGACTGACAGAGGCATCGAAGTAGACATCACATGAAGGAGGCTTGGCCTGATGAAGACTTGGATCAGTGTAATCCTTCAAAAGTCAACAGACAGAATGGCAAATGTCATTGTAATCAAAGACCTGATCCTCCAGAACTCCCTGTTCTACGTCTTCTCCATTTCCAGCTGTTATGTCAAAAGCGAAACACCTGGAGGTGTTCCATTTTTCTGCATGGCTGATAAAACATTGGCCCCACAAGGCTTTTTTCTATCTCCTTCAGTCCCCTGCCCATTTCTTTTGTATTCATACAAAGTGTGTGGAGCAGCTTATCTCCTCCTGCCTGTTCTGCCTGTTTCATCCTTATTAAAGGGCCTCTTCCCCAGGACTGTGACTGTGTTTGTACTCCATAAACCTTCTGGTGAACATCTCACTAGAATGTTGAAATTCTTCTCATCAGATGGAGTTTGTAAAATGTGTTCACTCAGTAGGACCTGAGGACCTCTAAAGGCCCGGTTCCACAGGATTTGACGGCCATATCACAGGTAAAAAATTTGGAAAAAATCATTAATCTCCATGACTTTCCCTGTCCTTTGGATGAACTAGAAAGATATATATATATATATGTATCCTACACACCTGTCTGTAGATATCTGATCTTAGTAGGATTTTATATGTCTATCAGAGAACATTTTAAAGCATTTACTAGTTAAAAAAAATAAATACTACAATATCACATCAATCAACCTTTAGAACCCACTGACTCCCTTTTGGGTCACAGGGTTGCTGGTTCCAATCCAGTGTTGTGGAAAAATGTAGAATCCGATGGAGGAACAGACACATCTTAAGATTAACACAAGTGTTTAATAACAAAAAATAAAAATACACGCGGTGCACACGAGCGTGTAGGGAAGCGCTTTCATAGAGGGGTTCCGCCGAACTGAGAAGATGTAAACTTTTTATAGGGCTGATCAAACCACCTTAAGGGCAATGCTACCTGCCACATGTCATGCCCATATTTGGTCAGTAAGAGGCCTCCGCTTCCTGCATTTGTCTCGGGGTCAACGTGTTATCTATTCATTAACACCCCCCCGGGGAAGGAGGTGTTATGCAAGGAACCTTTAGGGACATATCCTGCCCTCCTGCTGGGGACTGTGTATCGTAAACCCTTTCATCAATTTCTTTCACAGAGTCACTTCCTTAGTTGGAATTCTAGGCTGTTTTAAATACATTCACAGGCATGTGTTAATAAGCACACTAAGTTCATTCAAATATTACAGAGTTTCATTGAAAGGTTACATATAAGAATGAAATGGAATTAGAATAAAAAATATTCTCTTACACCAGTTACTGTTGAAGATGGAGAACACCCTAATCAGAGTAATAGAGTAACACAATAGAGTATTCTGAAATGTCCTGTTGACATCTACAGTAGATTTCTATTAGATAACTATTAGAAACATATTAAACTTCTTATAGACATGTGTCCGGTGGGAAGAAATCAAGTATCACAAGTATCTGTGGAAAATTCGTCTGCTAGAGATCTTAACCATGGTAACCAATTGACCTCTCAGATGCATGAAGCACACCTATAGCTGTAAGCTTTGAAATAGCCAGGATTTAGATATGTAATAGATTTTTCTCTAACTTGTGGGAATAACATCACACTCAACAAACTCTATCAAAGATGGAGATCTTCAAATACAAACGGGATCACTATGACGGTTCAAGCACAACAGTACATACGCTGTCACTCAGATGATGCTCCCACTCTGGTAGACCCAACAGGTTCATTGAAGAAACTGTTTTCCACTGCAGTGTTAAGATTTTTTGTTATTTCATTTCTAGATCCTGGGAATCTTTTGGTCAGACTGCTGCCCCACGACCATCATCCCAGATGAGCATAGGAAGATGATGGATGAAAAACTGCCTCACAGTTCGAATGATAACTTTAAGAACAATAGATCTAAAGATCAAAACCCAAAGATTCAGTGAAGCAAAAAAACACAGCTTTAGCTCTTGTATGAGGACATTCAACATCTTTACATTTAAAACAAACACTTGGATCATTTTTGTCTTTTATATACGTTGTTAAATATATTTTCTGAACAAGAACTCAGATCCAAGTGAATAAAAGGAGATCAAACTGCTGTCCATGTTTATTTCTATTGAAGCAACATGAGACAATGAAAGGGGAAGGGGGCTCCCAGCAGGTGAAGGGGAAACCAATGAGAAACACAAATGATCACCAGCTCACTTTGATTCTCTTTATCATTTCAGATGAAAATCAAAGTATATTTTTTGCCTGTTTTCACTTTCCTGCTTGAAATAAACAATTAAAACAATAGAAATAATTATTGGTTGAAAACTCCAATATTATATGTTTATATTAGAGCTGTCAGGCGAATAAAATTTTTAATCGCGATTAATCGCATTTTGTCCTGAGTTAACTCGCGATTAATCGCAAATTAAAATGTGACCTTTTTTAAGGAAAAAAAATGTGTGCTTTGTGGAATTTAGCAGTTCTACATTAATTATGAAAACAAGAATGCCAAAATTAATAGTTTTCATCAGAAATACTTTATTTTGTAACATTGTATTGAGATAAACTTT
>NW_023416908.1:224204-235264 GCF_002922805.2 Oryzias melastigma | reverse complement strand
TCCTGACACAACCCTCTGTATTTATCCGGGCTTGGGACCGGCACAATGAGACCCTGGCTTGGGCCCCCTCGTGGCTACATTAATGAAACACCTCAAAGTGCTGTACACAAAACAAATAAAAATACTTGAAAAAACATTCCCCACACATGTGATAGAATGATAAGCTACACCCCTGATAATAATAAACAGGGAAACAAACAGATATAATAGAAAATAATAAAAGATTATAAGCAAACCCAAAGCAAGCAGTACGCAGAGGAGTAACCTGAAGGTGCTGCCCACCCTGACCTCCTATTAGCTGGGGTGTTAGCATCCAAGCAACATAAGCATGTCCTGCTCATCCCCAACAGCCTCTGGCCCAAAGCCCCCAGCCACCCGGGCCCAGTGCACATAACAGATCATACAAGGCTAGGCGGCTTGGAGGACCCGGAACAAGAGAGGCCAGAGGACAATCAGAACCATGACTCCGTGAGCCTGAACACACACATCCCAGCCAAGAGTGAGAAGTGGATTGCATACAAGTATAAAATTTATAAATAATCAATAGAATAGATGAAATCTAAACAGCTAAAGTATGAAAGTAAATTTTAAGAAAGATGAAAATATAATCGTATACAAGCAGCTACAAAGCATCGCTCATCCTGGAGCGTAATTTATGCCAAAACTTTTTGGGTTTTATCTCACAGCGCTGCTTGATATCGAAAAGCAGCAGCCTCCACAGCCTCCACTGCTTGCAAAATGAAAGCGAAAGCTTCGGTCCACTCATCTCGAAAGACTCAATTTTCAGAGTCCACTTTTCTCATTGTTCACTCAATCACTCGATAACTTTACGTCCCAACCATGTAAACATTAGCATGCTGCTCTTTGCTGGTTATAGGACCCTGGTCCACACGTAGCTGTCCTTGCCCACCTGTTTAAAAAATTGCCTTTTGGTAAAGATGAATGTGAAATCATACTTTTTACTAAAAATGCTTGGCGGTCCGGATAAAAAGGTCTCGGGGTGCGGACCCGGACCGCGGTCCGCGAGTTGGGGAGCCCTGATCTAACGTCTTCACAGATGCCTACCCAGCTACTGGGCTGGCATACACATTCTTGTTGACCCTTTTGTTGTCCCAAGTCTCATGCCAGAGAACCGTCTCCATCCAGAACTTCATTAAAAACAGGCTGGAGCATGCTCATCAGGACCACTTGGAGGCATTTATGCTCATGTCAACAGAACAATAAATTATTTTGTCAATTGACTGTGTCAAAGTAACAAATAAGGTTGAAGAAACTAGTTCACTTCTTAGGTGGTGACTTATGCTGTAGATTCTGGAGTTTTTATGGGGATGTTTTTTCAAATGTTAAAAAAGTTCAATTGAGCCTTTCATTCATGTTTTCATACAGGGATATATTTCTGTTAAACCACAAGTTTTTACTATAATTATTTGCTATCTGTGATGTAATAAAACATTTATATTACATTCTACATGCTTACCTATTTTTTTATGAGGGGAAAAATGTGCTGGTCTTGACCATTAAACTACCGGGCTGGAAAGTTGTTCCACTCCGCTCCTGAATGCAAACAAACCAGACAGACAAAAAAAATAAAAAATAAATAAATAAATAAATCAGCCACGGTGAGCCTGCAGTTAAAGTCTGTTTTTTTTGGTTAGACCAAAATGTTTTCTTCAGATGTTTCTTTGTGCTTCTGAGCAGATGAGAGATCAGGAGAGGCACAGAGAGAAAACCTTATGAAACATTCCCTTTGAGTTTCATTTTAAACCATAGGATGGCAGTGTTGCCAAGTCAACTGTGAGCTAACACAGAGACATATTTATCACAGCTGCAACATGCATGACGATCAAACAGAGAAAAGCAGAGGAACTGATCTACTGTTTGGCTGCAGAATCTCATGATGAGAAGGAGGTTTTCTGAAGACATGAAAGAACTACTTTTAAAGATATGGTCACCACCGAGTCCTGGTCTAAAATGAGGAACCCATCTAAGGACAGGCAGAAAGTACCTCCATGCCAGGATCAGATCATCACCTCATGAAGGAATCTTTCTTCATTCCAGGGAATATGGAGGAAATTAATGAATTCAGTCACTTCCTCTTCCTCCTCCAAAGATCTGCTCACATCTGTTTGGTGCAGCTGATAAAGGTGAAGGAAAACCCTGAAGGAAAGCTAATGCCTGGAGCATTTTCAGGTTGAGGACAAACATTTGAGGTTCAGCTCTCATCTCCTACATTTCTGGATGCCTCCTCCTCTCTGTGAATGCTCAGGTGTTGGGAAGCAGCTCAAGCTGCAGCCCCGCTTCTGTCTGCATCACCTGACCTGCAGCCCCGCCTCTGCCTGCATCACCTGACCTGCAGCCCCGCCCCTGCCTGCATCACCTGACCGGCAGTTTCCTGATGGAGCTCAAGAACCTGCAGGCCTTTGTTCCCACTGATGCTGCAATGTCTTCCTGTCAGAACAAGATTCAGATGAGATTTTCCACCACCTTCACTGCAGGGAGAGTTGAAGGATTGGCTGGAGATGTTGTCTGGTGTCAGTGCATCACTGGCGCTCGAGCCAAGAAACAGTGGTTTCCCTGCTGAGATCCTAATGTCTCCAGTTGCCTGTGCCCACAGCTCAGATCAGTTCCAAAAGTTCCTCCTGGACAACCAGCAGAACCCAGAGAACTCTGCCTGAAAGGATTCAGGGTTCCTGCCTCAGTGGGATGTGGGGAATACAATAGGGTGATGAAAGCAGCGTGAGCTTCAGAAGAGTCCTCTTCCTCTTTAGATTAGTTGCACGCTTAACAAGATTGTGTGGGAATGTAGGAGGATGGGCATGTTAGCGGATCCTTGGCTGCCCTACATAAATCCACACACACAGAAAAAGAAACTCACAGCACGTCACTCTAATGCACAGGGATTAAAAAACACTCTTAACCTCACAAACCATCAGGGGTGAATTACCAGTCACATGGAAATCATTGACGCTGCACCAGCTCTCATTATGGGATGTTCCTAGACCTAAACTACAGGAAGAAACATTTTTCTTTTGCTGCTTCAAAAGGTATGGAGGACTAAAAGAGCCAAATCGAAATAAATATATACACCATTACATTAATAAATAAATGTGTCATTAAATAATTTAAAATTAGCATCAAATAAATAAAAGTGGAAATCAATCAATAAATGCTGAAATATATGTTTTAAAATGTTGAAATAGCCATTAAAAACACATTTAAATATTTCTTAACATATTTACTTATTCCATGACCCAGTATGGACTAAAGAGACAAAATGAAATAAATATACTTAATATGAAAGGATTAAATAAATGTGTCATTAATTATTTAAAATTGCCATTAAATAAATAAAAGTGGATATCAATAAACACATGTTTGAATATATGTGGCAATAAACTATTAAAATTTCATTTTAAAAGCATATTTCATTATTTCATGGCCCAGTATTGCCTGAAAGGGAGACAAATTGAAATCTATATTTGTAATATGAAATCATGAAATAAATGTGTAATTATTTAAAATTGGCATTAAATAAATAAAAATCTCATTAAAAGTCAATATTTAATTAAAATTCCATTTTAAATTATTTAAGAAACATGTATATATTTCTTGATTTAATGAAACATTTCATGGTCGAGTGGGCACATCATTTCATTACTTTACTTGTCACATTCACCCATCAAACTCAGTGGACGGGCCTAACTCACATCGTGTGGGCGGGGTGTGGTGGAATATTTGTTGATCCGATGAAATGAAGAAATGTCAAACGTTTTCATGAAAGTTTATTAAACAGAGCAGAGAAAAGTACACGTTGGCGAGCATGGCGGAGAGGTCTGCAGAGCCCTGATCTGTGATGAAGGACGCTCACATTTTATACAGTCATACAATCAGCTGTTAATCAGGAGCTTAAGATGGAAATGTAAGTGTCATATCTAACGTGGACAAGATGTTCTAATGAAATCAAAATGTTTACACATTGTGGTCAGGGTGTTCTGACAATAAGAAAACAAGACTCAGAGGGTGAGACATAAGTGAATGTATAATTTCCATGACAGGGGCTAACTCGGATCCTTGAGAGAATGTGAAAGCTGAAAACATTGTTTTAGTGAACCGCAGAGGGTCACTTGGTCGTAGCTCTTTCTCGTTTTAGGTCAGCGGGAGCCCCGCGGCGCCGCCTGCTTCCTCGTGAGGGTTTGGCGCTTGTCCAGCCCGGTAACAGGAGTCGCTAATCACTCCTGGCTGCAGTGTGTGTTTTTAGGGAACTGGACTGGGGGAGGACCTCAACAGAATCGATCAGCCCCACATCTCCATTCTCTTGCTAGATGTGGGGTGGCTGGAGAGAAAATAGACTCACTCCAATTTGTGGGTGTGTAATTCTTGATTTGTGTGTAAATTAGGATTTGTGCGTGTGTATTCTTGATTTGTGTGTGTGTGTGTAATTTAAGCTTTGTGCATAACTTTGGATTTGTATGTGCGGAATTCTCGATTTGAAACCTTCTATAATACGTTTGGTGCATAAATTAAAAGAAAATACAACATTTAAAATAATACAAAATACAATTTGCACATGCACAAATTAAAATCACAACAGCTTGACACTAATTACACTCGCAAAGCTTAAAAAAATACGCACAAATCACCTCTTCCATACACACAAAACCTCAGCTACACACAAATCTGTCAAATCTGTCTATGCAACAAATTTTCCCTTTTGTTCTGTTCCTGGGTTGAAAGTGTGTTTTCCTAACCTGTTAGGTCTAGAACAGAAAGGAAATCACTGTTATTCCAGAAAAACAGACAGTGAAATTTTGAAAATCGCATTTTTTGGAAAATTCTCAATACAGTTTCAATGCCGAGCTTCCTCCTGGAATATTCCCGAACTGCTAGAGTTTTCCAGATGTTTCTACAATTTTCCTAAAAACTCTAGAACAGGGATAGGGAACCCTGGTCCTCGAGAGCCACATTCCTGCATGTTTTCCAATATACCCTGCTCTGGCATGGTCTTATTGGCTAGACACACCTGAACCAGGTAATTATTTGAGTCCCTACTTGTGACTGATTACCTTCTTCAGGTGTGTCCAGCCAATAAGAACATGACAGAGCAGGGTATATTGGAAAACGTGCAGGAATGTGGCTCTTGAGGACCAGGGTTCCATACCCCTGCTCTAGAACGTTAAATAAACTTCCAGATCTTTTGAGAAACCCTAAGAACTTTCTAGAAAGTTCTCGAATATTTCAAAAGTAGCTTTATAAAAGCACAGGTGTCTTGAAACAAGATTCCAATTCATGTTATTGCTGACTTAAAGGATAAAGATTTGTAGTTTAAGAGAAATCATTTATTCAATATGGCATGAAGAGGTTGTTTGCATCCAGCTGATTCATTCTGCTATGTGTGCAGATAATTCATAAAGACAAGAGCGAAAAAGTGGAAGCAAGTCGTAAAATATGCGAGGCTTACAAGGCATACTTCGGCATGGCGGTCGGTGACCAAGGCAAATCTTGGGCACCCCATTTCACATGCAAATATTGCAAGAAAACACTTGAAGGTAAGCTGAACATTTTCTTCTTGCTTAGATATGCTTTAATTTATTTTTTATAAAATTTTAATGCGTTAGATCTAGTTCATTTGAAGGAGTTGTAACCTGTGAAGTTTTGTCATAAGTCATGTACGTTTCGTCTTGAAATCGTTCCATAATTATTAGATTTCCTGCCCTCACAGGGCTGAACACTAAGAATTTTCAAATTCTGCCCATGGGGCAGAAGCGCCTATAAAAATTCTGCCCGATACCCCATGTCAGGTAGAGCATGACAGGCAGATATTATAATGTTCAGCCCTGCCTCAAATAGTAGTAGTATGTTTTTATTTCATTTTCAAAGCACACAAAAGGAGTTATACAAAAATCTTGATTTTTTTTAGAAAGTGAAAAATGAAAAGGGACAGAAAGAAGAAAACTATTGCCAAAATGGGATGCAGAATGTCTCTGAAAGTCCATATCCAAGAAAAATTGCCAAAATGGGATGCAGAATGTCTCTGAAAGTCCATATCCTTGATTCACATCTCGATAAATTGAAGGAGAACATTGGCGCTTACTCTGAGGAGCAAAGCGAGCACTTTCATCAAGATATAATGGACTTTGAACGTCGATACCAAGGACAGTGTAAAAAAGCATGATGGGGGACTAGATTTGGGGGGCTACTTCGAGAAAGTGATTCACAATACAATGGTAAATCTAGAAAATCTACACATTTCTGAACCTTGTTGAGTGGTTTCCGACAATTTTTGTCTATTACTTGTGCAATTTTTGTTTTTACCCAATAATAATGATGAAAATAAAAAAACAAATTGTTTATTTGTAGGAAAAAACGAGTTTTCTTAGTTCTGTTGTCATGAAAGCAAAGTTTGTTCTTAATGAAGTCATTTTTTCACATATTTTAGACATAAGCAATTGAAACATAACACTTAGAAGCCAGGAACAAAATTTTTGTTACATAGTGATGAGTATATTAGTATAAGTGAGTGTATGACGCATTTTTCCCGACACTGCGATGCCTTTGGCCATTTTGGTTCTGACTTGATTTATCTGTGGCTTCCAGCTTATTTTGTGGTCCATGATGACTCAGAGGAACTCGATTTCAGTTACTCTTTCTGTCACGTGATCTATTTATATCAAACCATTGTTTTAGTTTCCTTAATTCTGTGTTTACAGTTTTTATAACTTCTTTGAGATTTTTCCATGTGCTCACTATACTTGTGTCATCAGCACATAAGATGTATTTAAATTTGCTTGATATAATATGAATGTCATTTATGTATAATATAAAAAGCTTTGGACTTAATATCGATCCTTGAGGAAGTCCACAGTTTAAACTTAGCAGGGATGATTTAAAATGATCCAGTTGTACGAACTGCTGCCTGTTTTTAATGTAACTGTTTAACCAGTTTAATGCTAGTCCTCGTATTCCATGTCTCTCCAACTTTTTTACTAAAATGTTGTGATCGATGGTGTTAAAAGCCTTTTTTAAATCGATGAACACTCCAACATGTGAACTCCTTATTGTCTGTGCCGTTTATAATTTCTTCTGTTAATTGCGGTATTGGCGTGGAAGTTGATCTGTTTTTTTCTGAAACTGTATTGATCATTGGACATTAGCTTATGTTTTTCAACAACATTTTCCAGCCTTGTGAGGAATACTTTTTCCAGTATTTTTGAAAGTTGGTAGAGTAAGGTCACTGGTCTGTAATTTGTGAGTTGATGTTTGTCCCTTGATTTGTATAATGGAATTACTTTAGCTATTTTCATTTTCTCTGGAAACGTGCCTGTTTTGAAAGGATAAATTGCAGATGTAGCTTAGCCGGTCAACAATGGCGTCAATTACCTTTTTTTACTACTGTCATGTTAATTCCATTACAGTCTGTAGATGTTTTGTTTTTGAATTGTTTAAAGATTTCTAGAATTTCTTTTGCTTCCACGGGTCTCAAATAGATAGAGTTTGGATTTCTCTTTATGTGGTGTTCAGCTGTTTCCTTTTCAGATTCATTTGTACATTTTATTTCGTTGGCTAACTTTGGTCCTATTTTATGATATATTCGTTAAATTCCTTTGTCATTCCTGAATATTGTTGCATATTTCGTTTTTTACTGACTAAAGAGTCTGGATTTCTTTTCTTTTTGTGTTTTCTAATAAAAAAACGTTCAATACTTCCCAGATTCCTTTAGTATTTTATTTATTTTTTTCTATTTTTTGTATAATAGTCTTTTTTGCATGTTCTCATAATTGTAATGAACAGGCGGAGGCTGATGGATCCATGTGCAGAGGTTTATTGAGAGAGCGGAAAGGGAAGGCTGCAGGGCAGACGAGGGCTGAGGAGGCACCGGGATTCTGGTGTAGATCAGCAGCGGTTCTATGTTGAAACAGAGAACAACGTTAGGCATGTCTGAATGAGACTTCGCATCGAGTTGGCTGAGACTGGGTGATAGTAGATGGAAAACAGGTGTGTAGGAGCTGAATGAACCAGCTGGGAAACATCCGGGTCTGAGAGCAATGGCAGATGGGAACTGTAGTAGAAGAACCAGGAAGCAGTCCCCTGTCTCCCAGAGGGGGAGACAGGGGACTGCTTCCTGACAGAACCCCCTCCCTGCGAGCGGCTCCGGAAGCGAGCCCCCTGACGGGAGCGGGACCCTCCACGGGCCCGCGGAGCAGGTGCTGAAGGATGGCGACGATGGAAGTCAGTAAGAAGTGAGGGGTCCAGAATGTCCCTCCTGTCTACCCAAGACCGCTCCTCGGGGCCATACCCCTCCCAGTCCAGCAGATACTGAAAACGGCCCCCCTGGCGACGAGAGTCCAAGACCTCCTTGACCCGATATGCCTCCTCACCATCCACGATCAAGGGTGTAACCACAGTCTCAGAAGTCTCTGGCTCTTCTGCCCTAGGCTGCCCAGCGTCAGGACCATCAGCGACCTTCAATAAAGACACGTGGAAGGTGGGGGAGATACGATATTCTGATGGCAGCTTGAGGCGAAATGATACAGGGGTCACCTGCTTTTCTATCTGGAACGGCCCCATGAACTTCGGGCTCAGTTTCCGGCAGGGGAGACGGAGGCGCAGATCCCGAGTCGAGAGCCAGACCCATTGGCCCGGAGGTAGACTGGGCCCCTCACGGCGACGTCTATCAGCCTGATCCTGAGTCCTGGGGACGGTGTGTTGGAGCTGGACATGAGCAGCTTCCCATGTCTTCCCACAGCTGGTAGCTCAGAAGAGCCCCCCGCCCAGGGGGAGAACGGAGGCAGGTAGCCAAGAACACACTGGAAGGGTGTCAGACCAGTAGCTACCTTCGTGAGGGAATTCTGGGCGTACTCCGCCCAGACCAAAAATCGACTCCAGTCGCTCTGTCGCTTGTGACAATAGGTCCGTAGGAAGCGGATCACTTCCTGGTTCATGCGCTCTGCCTGCCCATTGGACTGTGGATGGTAACCTGATGCAAGGCTGATGTTAATGTCCAAACCATCACACATAGCTCGCCACACTCGGGAAGTGAACTGAGGCCCCCGGTCAGATACAATATCCTCAGGAAGACCGTAGCAACGGATTTTGAAGGTCATGGGCGGGTCACTCACCGGCTTCTCGAAGTGACGTGGAGGTCGAACCGGGCAGGCAGCGCGTAGATGGCCTGGCTGGCCACAATAGAGGCAGAGATTCTCTCTCCGCAGGTGTTAGCTGTGTAGAGCCGAGACTCATGGGCTCGGGATCGGGGGGCTGCAGAGGTCGGAATTGAGCCGAGTCGAACATAGGAGCCCGGGAAGGAGCAACGCGTGGGTGTCTGGACCGCATCAGATGATCCAGACGAATGCGAATGGCCAGCGAGATGAGTGCTTCTAAGTCCAGTCCATGAAAAAGTCTCTTAAGTGTGTCCTGGGTGCAGTTGGTTTGTGCCGCTAGGCTCCTGAATCTTAGGGAATAGGCAGAGACGGTGTCCTTATTGAGAGCGATCTCCATCAGAAGGTCCCCGGGGTCTTTCCCGTCAGGTGAGTGGTGAAATACGTCACGCAGCAGCTTTGTAAAGGCCCCATAGGAATTGAAAGGCACTGCCCCTCCAGCCCACACAGCCGACAGCCACTCGAGCGCTTCTCCAGAAAGAAGGGAGCACAGAAAAGAAACTTTTGCTTCCTCGGTGTGGTCTTAACCACATTGTGGTTAAGACTGTTGTGGATGTAGAGGGCAACCCCCCTGCCTTGCTTTTTATTCCTGTTCACAAAATGAAAATTATAGTTTTTGATTTGGAATTGTAAGCCCTTTTCTGGTTTCAGCCAGGTTTCTGATATTCCCATTATTTTGAAAGGTTTGTTAAATTGATGCAAGTGATCTTCAATAGCTTGGTGATCCGCATATAAGCTTCTGCTGTTAAAATGTATGATTGAGAGTTTGTGGTTAAGATCTTTATTTCTGTTATATTCTTCTTCTTTAAAATAACTGCAGTGATTTTCCCCAAAATTGACATCTGGATCAATGTCTATGTCCATAGTTGGTTATATATTTTTTCTTGTTCAAGATGTGTGTGCAAACGGTATGCCACATCATAGTTGTATTCTATTTAAATTTATCAAGTTCTTCAATTTCTTTGATTGCCATTATTTTTGCTTGTTTCATGCAGGCCATTTAGTTTACAGCGTCCATGTAATAAACATTCATTTATAAGGTTTCAGACATTTCCTTGAAAACTTTAATAAATTCCCAAGTTTTATGAAACACAAGTCTAGTTTTCATATTCTGTCAGGGCAATTTAGCCCCACCCACACGGTGTGAGTCAATTCCGCCCACTGAGTTTGACAGGACAGTTTGACAGATTAAATGAAATTGTCAGGCCTCAACCAGTCATGACATCCTCTGACCACCAGAGGGAGCCCTCACCAGAGTACTGACTAATCTCTTCCCTTCCTCACTCAATGTCCCATAATGCATCTGCCTGCCACTCCTGCCTTCGCCAGCTGTTTCCCATTCAAGTTAATCACCAAACTGTATTTAACCCTGTTCGCCACTCTGCTCCATGCGAAGTCTTGAATTGTTTCCCTGGTACATTCAGTCTGAGCGTTTATACTCTGTTTGCCTCTCTGTGTTTGACCCCTGGCTGTTTATTCGTCTCCTGCCTTGCTCCTTGCTCTGACCCTTGCCTGTTTCCTGACTACGCCTTGCCTTGTGTTTACCTGCTCCTCGTCATCATTAAAACCTTGTTGCATGTGGATCCAAACGTCTCAGCCTCTTCATCACAGAAATGATGTGCCCACGGCCGGGACCATGAAATCTTTCATTAAATAATGAAATCATTCTTGAAATATGAAATAAATAAATGTTCTGAAATCATTTAAAATTATAGTTGAATTGAATTCTGACACATTTATCAATCAATCAATCCATAAATTTTACTAATCCCCCGGGGGGAAATTCATTGTTTTTCAGTACAACCAAGAACAAAACAAAGAGAGAGAAATAAAAACAGACAGTTCAAGGTTCACAGCGGAAGCGTCCACTGAGCGGCGCCCCTTATTAGCTTGGGAGAAGAAGGC
>NW_023416908.1:217476-224197 GCF_002922805.2 Oryzias melastigma | reverse complement strand
GGGGGGGGGGATGGGTGGCAAAAAAGGTCATATCTCAACACTGCGTGCAATGTTTTAGATACAAGCAAAAAAATACACCATAACACAGAAGCACAATACATTTGAAGACAATGTTGTTTGGTGGGTAGGATGGGGAGGAGGGGGGGGACACCTTTGCAATAGTCCTTTAGCTGCTTCTAGGAGCACACATCCAGACTACGCTTGGGAAAGGAAGGAAGTTGTAGGAATGCCGAGGTCAAGGAGGGATGAGCAGTAGTTTTCGTTTAATGACATCTACTGCCAATTTTAAATAAATAATGACACATTTATTTCATGATTTCACATTAAATATATTTATTTCAATTAGTTTCTTCCAGCCCACTATGGGCCATTAAATAATGAAAATGTCATGAATTATTTAAATGTTCTCCTCAATGGTTATATCAATTTTTAAATGCCACATATATTTAAACATTTGTGTATTGATATCAACTTTTTTTTAATGCCAATTTTAAGCAATTAATGATGCATTTATTTAATAGTTTACATATTTATTTCAATTCATCTCTTTTGGCCCACACTGGCCGTAAAATAAATAAATGTCATTAAATATTTAAATGAGCTTTTAAATGTAATTTTAATATTTTAATGCCAGATACATTTTAACATGTATTTATTGATTTCCACTTTTATTCATTTGCCAATGTTAAATAATTAATGATGTATATAAATTTAGTGGTGTATATATATTCATTTCATTTTGTCTCTTTTAGTCCTCCATACAGTGGAGGTTTCTGAGGCTCCACTTTAAACCGGTGAAGGTCAATCCATCTGGGGTTTCAATCCAACCTGGAGAGGATCACTCCAGAGACGATCAATCCCTGGAGAGGATCAACCTGGATAGGATCATTGTGACGAAGAGGCAGAGGCGTGTGGATCCATGTGCAAACGAAGGTTTAATAAAGAAACAGGACAAGGTAAGGCGTAGTCACAAAACGAGCTGAGGTCTAACACAGGAGCAAGGCAGTGAAGCGAGGAGTCAGGCAGGAGTCAAACACATAGTGATGTGACGTTCTGTATCGAGGCTTCGAGGCGTGTGTCGAGTAGTGTAGGAAGAGCTTCCGTGAAGTGTGTATCGAGACTTGCTTCATCTAGAGGAGGAGCTGAGAACAATGACGACCGAAGCTTCGCTGCCCGGCTGTACCACGTGACTAATTCATGAAGTGGTTCAGGTAGAGCTGCGAGTCTCGACAGAGACATGAATTCTTCAGGCTCCATTCAGTGAGACACAAGAGATTCAGGGGAAACTGTTGTTTAAATAATAATAAAAAAACATTGTTTCATAAACAGTGATCACTCGTCATATCTCAGTGTTACAAAAGTAAGATCATTATGCACAGTAGTCCTAAATTAAGTGCCGGAGTTACATTCTCAAACAAAACAACAACAAAAAAATGGATGGGCAATATCTGCGAAAGATTCCTCTTTATTTTTATTTAGAATACCAGTAATTATAGACGTCTTATGGGTGTAAACCCCCACTTTAATTTAGTGATGAGACGTTCTGCAGTGAAGCTTCATGGCAGGTGCCGCCGTAGAGGAGGGAGGAGGAGTTTCTCGGTACGCAGAGGAGGGGGGAGGAGTTTCTCGGTACGCAGAGGCTCCTCGCCAGTTTTGACGCCATCACGAATCCCGCAGGCTCCATTCATAATGCAGGTGTTTGATGGAGAGTTACGATTGGTGAGTTTAGAGATAGTTCGGACTGAGGTAGAGATAGTTTGGAGAAAGTCTGGAAATTTAGAGGAATAATAATAAAAGTTCTGATGAAACAAATATTCTGTCCCTTCAAACACTGATCTGATTTCAATGTTAATAGGATCATTGTCCAAACTCTTCATCCCGTGACACTGCTTTTTCATGCATATATGTTTAAGGAAAAAAATGTTTATTGACATTTTATTTTTTTTATTGAATTGAAGCAGCTGTTTCACACTTTAGAGACACCCCCTCCCCCCAAATTACTGGTTTAGCACCAGCACACATTAAATCCACCTATACTCTTACCTCACTTTAATTTATCATTTTTATAATTTTCTAGTTTTTTTTGAGTTTTTGAAAAAAATAATCTTGTTTACATTTATTTTTATCAATACACAAGCAAACACACACAATGAAAGTTTACAGCAATGGACATGTTTTGTGAAGTACTTTATTTTACTAACATGTGTGTACATGTTTGTTTGTTTTTTTCAAAATGCCACAGATCAAATTCTGCTGTTATTTTTGTGTCCACTAGATGTCCTACTAGAGCAAAGGAAGCATTGCTCTGCAGTGAACCAATTTAGACAAAGGCTTCAGTGCTTTAAGAAAGCTTCATTTGCACATCACTACAAACAAAGAACCCGCTCAGACTGTATGCTGGGCAAACAAGACTTCGCAATGAGCTCTGGTGAGAAGCCAGACTAAGTACTGTGGAGTTGATGAGCAGATGGAAAACAGCTGAGAATAATCAGAGTCCTGAGACAGGCAGATGGAGGTGGTCAGAATTCAGGTGAGAGTTCCCTCTGTTGGTTGAAGGAGGGAGGAGCAGGTTGAACTGTGACAACCAACCTAAAAATGATCAACCCAGAGAGAATTAACCAGCCATGTAGATAACCTATACCCTATAAACTGCAAATTAGAATAACAAGTATAATTGAAACCTTTAAAGAGTTTATGGAATGCAGTGAGTTTTCTTTTTTCAAAGATAAGTTACTTCTCCTAAATGTAATGAGGTCCATGAATATCTGTTGGGATGAAAGGGTGACAGCGCTTCCTCGGAGTCTTAGCAGGGACTGTAGCTTGAAGTGAATCGGCTGACAAGCTGCCTGGGAGAAATTCATGACAGGTTTGTCAATTTCCAAAGCAATTTGAAGGCTGCAGACCAGAGCCTCTCAGAAATGAGCTCAACCCAAACCACCACGTCTTCCATGACAGTGAGCATTTTATCACACGCCACAATGTCTCTGCCTGCTATCAAATAATCAGAAAGTCCAGACACGGCGAGGTGCAGCTCCTCCGCCTGCCGTTGTGCTGCTGAAGAGTTCCAGCAGCCGTGAAGGAGGCAAAAGCAAACTTCAAATGAACTCCACAACTTCCTGACAGGCAGGAGAGGATGCAGCTCATGCAGCAGTAGGGATGGAAGCTAATGAGCTTTACTTCACTGCTGTGGATCAGAGACGTTGCACGGCTGACTTGTTTCACAGAGTGGAGGACTTTGCAATGGAAAAGACAAAACACGGACTCTCGGAAAACAACCGACATGCTGTCTGTCATTTGGAGGGCTTTTTATCATTAAAGAGTTCATGCACATTCGTCTTGATTCTACTATATCACAATGAGTTAACTTACCCGAAGATACAAGCTGCTTCATGAAAATTGAAATCAAAATAAACTCTGAAGTTCTCCAAAGCCACAAGAGATGAGCGATCAGGCTAAGGGGAGCAGCTCATCCATTTAGGAAGCGGTTCAAAGGCAGAACTAACTTTAGTCTCATCAAGCTCACCTGACTGCACAGGACAGAAGAAGCCATGGCTCTCTGCTTTCTGTTACCCATCCCTGCATAAGTAACGAAGCTCCGCTCTGCATCTTCAGACAGTGGCTGACCTTCCAGCGTCAACAAATAACTGGTTCCAAATTATGAGTAAAGCATTCTGGAAAACAGACGAATGGGACATCAGACATAAAGGAAAATCATTATTCATTTCAAAATCATGAAGACGAAAAACTGAAATGACAAACATTCAAAAAGTGTCATACAGTTTTCTGTGGATTCATTTCTAAACACTTTTGTAAAACTGTTGTTCTCTGATGCTTCATTTCATTCACACAAAGCTTTCACTTTCACTGAAGAACTGAGAGAACTGATCCAGAAGACATAAACTGATGCTAAACACAACTAACTTTTGAACGTTTGATTGTTTCACAGAAAAGATTGGAGTTGCAGCTTCAAACACTGAAATGATTTAGTGGTGGTCTCAGGGGTTTTGGGCATTCTGTCATCTTCTGAACCTCTTGGTAACACAAAAGAAAATTGGAGCTCCAGGAGTCACTGATGACCTCCACTGTGGTCTTTGTTGCTGTTGTTTCTGTCTGCAAAAACAAAGACCCAATATAAAGAATAAATTCCATGTTCATAAAGAAGCTTAGTGAGTTCATAACCACTCACTGAAGAAGTTTGGTTAAGCTGATCCTGATTCTGCTCCAGCCTAACCCTGGATGCTTATTCCACCTATAATAATCTCTGGAGTGTATAGAGCCTCAGGACTTACCTGTCCACCATCACCTGTTGCCTGATCCCTGTTAGCCATTAAACATACCGGTTAAATAATTGTTTTTTTAATAAATCCTTAGTAAGTCTGATACTATGGGTGTGATTCTGGTGGGGTTACTAATGGTTGGGTAAAGGTAAAACAAACCGACAGATGATTATATGAACAAGATGTAGAACATTAGATCTACATTCTGTTCATGGTTTGGTTGGATTCATCAAATCCATTTTAACATTTCCACAGATGTTTTTTTTTTAAAAACTTTTTACAAAAAACATTTTTTCAGACTAATCCATGAATGGATCCATGAACCCAGTGCTCTGTACCCTTAATGTTACTGCTTATTTATGTAACCACAAGCCTGAGTCTGGGTCTCCCTGTGCCAGCCCACAGCCCGGATAAAATATGGGGTTGTATCAGGAAAGACATCTGGTGACCCCTGGTGAGATGTGCCGAGATGAACAACTCCTGTTATACATTCTAGCATGTTGTTGATTATCAGTGGGGATGGGCCAATGAAGCTTCATGAAGCATTAAAGCCTCTTATCCAATTGGATAGAAGGCTTCAGTGCAATGCTTCTTGAAGCCAACATGCAGCCATGTGCATCTTGGGTGAGCCTTTTACATGTGGCTAAAATGAAGTTTCATCAGTTTTTGAGCTTGATCGCACCTTAAAACACGTGCAAATAATATCAAGCAAAATAGAACCCGTTATAATATCGGCTTCATTGAAAGGACAATATTTTCAACAGAACCTCCAATATTGAAGGATTATTCAAATTTGTATTTAGATTTGTGAACAATCAAAGACAGGAGATAAAAATACAGTTCAGCAGGAGTTTCATAAAAATAAATATTGTACATTTTTCAGTTGAAATCTGTAAGGTTACTTTTTATTATTCATGTAAAATTGTGTTAAGCAGCGTTCAGCTGTCAGCTAAACCTGAACACTGAAATTTTTCACATTTTTGGCCCTGTCGCCATTTTGTCTGATGTCATAGTGAAACGGATCTACTGAGTTTGTGGTCATTAGATTCTCTGCATGAATTCCAGTCAATAATGTATGCTTTGTTTTGTCTTTTCTAGTCCCCTGATGAGGAGGCTTCAGTCATGGGAGGACTGAAACTTGGCGTTGTACTAATTGAAGATAAAGAAGACATGGTGGAACATCAGTTGTTCTTGAAGAACAAATCATCTTGCATGATATAAAGGACTTTTCCCATGCCATTGCTCTGCTGATGGCTCTGCTGTCTGCACCCCACATGGACTATACCAAAGGCCTGTGCTACACTTTTGAAGTCATTCAAAAGATCTTCATGGACATTGGTGAGTGACAGTTCTCCTCGTTCGTTCATGGTCTGAGAAATACAATATAGATTTTGCTTTTGGTTTGATTAATTATGGTTTTGTCTACAGAACGTAATGAAAGTAAGTTGTAAAGAAAGGAGTCTTTGCCCGACGTATTATTTTTTTCCCCTGAGCATAATGGGAGTAAGGTTGCAATGGATGCAAAAAAAAGTCCATCCTGAAATTATTTTTATTTGTAAAATAAATAAAGTAATTGTGCTTAGAACTTTTGACATCCTGCATAGGTCCCATGTGTCAAAGTCAAGATCATTTTATTTTATTGTTATTAATGGTGATGTTATGTTGCGCTTATTTCTAACTTGTATAATTTTGACAAAATATATTTTATATGGAGAGTAAAATATTGAAAGTTACTTAAGGTTTAAGTTGATTTATTCTGGAATAATTTTCCTGCCTGTAGTTATTCATTTTAATATTAAAAAGTTACATTTTTAACGTTTTAAAATTTTGGTTTTAGTGTTTTCAATTTTCAATAAACGTTTAGGTAACACTTTATAATACGATTCCTTAACAAGCTTTCTTAACACATTAATAAGCATTATTAATGTTCTTATAAGGTGTTAGTAAGACATTTATTGGTGTAAAAAGCCTGATAAGGCTTATTAAATTCCTAAGTTAACACATTTACAAGCATTATTAATGTGTTAATATGATGTTTATTGTTACATTTATTACCATCATACTAACAAATTGTTAGTAAGTGTTAACAAGCTTAATAAGAATCATTAACAAAACTTGTTAACAGATTAGTAAGCCTTATTAATGTGTACAGTTCTGGTAAGACATTTAATATCATTATAGATGTCTCACACTGACTTATGCGTTAATAAGCTTAATAGGAACCCTTAAAAAACTTTAAAAGATTAGCAAGCATTAATAATGTGTTAAATGCTAGTAAAATATTTATTAGCATTATAGGTGTCTTCCAAATACCTGATAGTGTTAATGAGAATATTGACTACTCAGTCAGACCATTATCTACAAAGATCATATTAGTAAACTAGTAGTAAGCTTGATAAATGTATTAATAAACTTTGTTAACTATTTATTGAATGTTTTGCAGG
>NW_023416908.1:205192-217420 GCF_002922805.2 Oryzias melastigma | reverse complement strand
GGACACCATGAGGGTGTTTAATCCACGCGATTCGTAATTGCTTCTGCAGGAGCTTTTTTTGTTTGTCTTTGGAATTCTGGGAAATCCTTCACTAACCTAAAGATCTTACTCTGTTGCTGTGTCCAAATTCGGGTTCTGCATCCTCCTGAGGCCATGGCCTTAGCGGTCGCCCATGGCCGGATCCTATGCAGAGCTGGTATACCGGATGTTACAGACTGTGAATTTGGACGGTCTAGCTTTCTTGATAATTCCCGCTATTACCAACGGCTAACTTCCTGTAGCCTAGCTAGAGGTGTTTCGAGTAGTTGGAAATGATGGAGTTCGAGTCGCTGGTTCTTTTCTTCACCATTCATCTTTTGCTGCTTGAGGAGTTGGAAGAATTGCATCGCCGTAGAAGGCATCTGCTTTTTTCCGCCTGAGACAGCACAATGCGCTGGTACAGTATTAAAAAAAAAAGAAAGAAAGAAAAAAAAAAAAACGAGCTCTTTTTACTTATTAACTGTAGCTAGTTTGATGGGTGTATTTATTTAGCAACTTCATTACAGGTTGTAAAATGTACAATTACTGACGCAGATGTTTGGTTTTGAAATTGTTGCATAACAATTTCTTATTGTTTGACACAAGTTATTGCTGTAAATCTGAGTGTAAAGTATATGTACTAATCTAATAATCAGATTACAATAGTGTTAAATGTTCATTTTATATTCTTAATTCTTTTTTTTGTGGAAAAATTATTTCAAAGAATTTTACCTTACTCTTATTAGAAATAAGAACAAGTAGTATTTAAGCATTTGGTTATCCACATGTTCATCTAAGTATAATAATGTTTTACGGTCTTAAAAAAAAAACATAAAACCACATATTTTCACTAATACATTGTTTTTCTTTTCTTTTTAACTAAACCAAACCCCAGTACTGTCAGGTAAACCTCAGTCTGCCAGTACTGGAGCGTTTTTTTTAACTTGGAGGACACGAGGCCAGACTTTCGCCTAAACAAGAAATCTTTTACAGTCCTGCTTAATATTCTGGACCAGGATCGGTGCCATGGATGGGGTGCTGTAATTGAGACCCTGGTTTTCCTTTTCTGGTTGGCGAGCGGAGCATCCTACAGGGTGGTCTCAAGGGTTTTTGGGATGCCTCGTTCCACTGTCCACTGCATCGTCCACAGACTCACAGAGGAAGTGGTGGCCATCCGCCATAAGGTCATTCACCTTCCGAAAACCCCTGAGGACCTGGAGGTGGTGTCCCGAGGGTTTGGAGGGCTGGCACGGCACAGGGCTTTCCTGAGAGCTGCAGGTGCCATCGACAGATGCCACATCAGGATCAAGCCTCCTGGTGGCCCTGATGGTCACTGCTACAGAAACAGGAAACTGTTCCCCTCCATCATCCTGCAGGCTGTGTGTGACCATCGGGGCTGCTTCATCGCCACGTACGTGGGCTGGCCTAGGTCGGTGCACGACTCCAGGGTGCTCCACTACAGTCCACTGTACAGGCAGTCGGTCTACCCTCCTCCAGGGCATTTCATCCTTGCCAAGGGTGGATACCCGTGCCTTCAACGCCCACTCCCCCTCATCACTTCCTACAAGCGTGTGAATGAAGGTGTTGCAGCCCAGCGCTTCAACAGTCATCATTCCAGGGCGCGCTCGATTATAGAGCGTGCTTTTGGAATGATGAAAACAAGATTGCGAGCAATCTTCCTACAAGCGCTGAAAGTGCATCACACCTTTGTGCCTCATGTAAGTGAACACATAGCAGATTTTCAATATTTTTTAGAATATATTTCCATTTTCTATTTTTAATTTCTGTTTCAGGTTGTCACAGCTTGTGCCATCCTCCACAACATCTGCCCGTGTGCTGGTGACACCATGGCCCCAGAGGATGAGCCTGAGGAAGATGTGGGGGATGATGACGGGGAGCCTGGTTAGGAGGCCACCACTCTGGCGGGACCAACTTTACCACCAGACCACGATTACTGGTAGCAGGTAATCAAATAAGCAAGTTATTTATTAAAAGGTTTATTTTTTCAACAAAAGTAGTAAGATTGTCCATTTATTATCTCATATTTATGTATTAATGGATAATTTTTGGTCATGCAGCATCCGTCGACAGCCAGCCCTGCAAACCCTGAAGATGGACGATGCAGTGGACAGTTAAGAGGCATCCTGCAAGATGTTCCAATCCCCACCCAGAAAGTTCCAGTCCTGGGTCTCAGTTGAAGCACTCCATCCATGTCGACCATCTTTGTATATAGTTGTAAATAAAAGTGTTAAAATTAAATCATGACGATTACTGTTTTGGATTTATACCTTTTTATTTAAGTAAACAAGGTTTTAAAGGCCTCGTGCAGTGGCTATAATTTTTTTTTAATTTAGAAAGTTAATGGAACTTGGAAAACGAATCTGATAAAAATATTCACTTAAAATGATCCAGCAGGATTTTATTGATCATTTTATGGTCGTGCACAGCTTTAAATTTGGGCGATAGGTGTTGATGGGCGGGGGCTGCGCGTGACGTCACTTCAGGGATCCCAGAGTGTAAACAACAATGGCGGACGGTTTGGGAAGCAACGTAGACCACGATTTAGCGGATATTTCTTTGGATGAAGGTGATGACCCATCAAACACGGAAATTGTAACGACACAGGGTTCGGGGGTGTACAGCCCTACCAGTTTGAACCGGAGGTTTCCTCATCTGAGGATACAGGGGCTTCGGATGACGATGGTGAAAGCTCATACAGCGATGGCGGGGAGCAAGCGAAAGGCAAAAGGAGGCTGCAGGTTTTGTCATGGTTTGTATTTTACAAACCGCCCGTCGCTACTACCGACCTCCAGGGCCGCGGCAGACGGCGCCCCCCTGCCCGGGTCCGCCACGGCGGCCCGCGCGGGCTGCCGCGGACGAGGGTCTGCTGCTGCGGCGACGGCCTCAGAACCACAAACCCCCCTCAGCGCGGCGCGGCGGCCTCACCCTGGCCGTCCGGCGCGCGCCCGCCAGGTGCCCGTACACCCCCCGCGTACCTCCTCCGGAGGGCCGGGGAGGGCTCAAGGCCTCCCCCTGACCGGGGAGCGCCCCTCTCCTTTATTGAAACGGGAAATTCATGAAGGGAGACCCCCTTCTTCGGCACATTACTGCACCCAAATACCACACTCCTATTCACCATTATCCCGTTCGAATCCCCAAATCCACGGCAGTCCAAATTCTATTATGTTAAGTAATTCCATGCCCAGAAAGTCATCACAACACTAGCGGATCTAGCTGTATGTTCCTGTACTGACGTCACACGACCTATGACCTACTTATCGGTGGCTGCCCAAAATCTGAGCGACCGCGCTATCTTTGAACGTTTGAAGAGAGTGCACGGAGCCGCGGGTGACAAAATAATTATACGGGGTTCATTTGTGACATAAATACTAATGTTTTATTGCAGTTTAAGAATAATCACGATTTTGATTGCATGAGGCCTTTAAACATTTTAAATTATCTAACTTTGAAAAAATATGAACAAAAACCCATTGGGTGTCATTTATTTATTCGCTATCTTTTCGAGAAGACTGAAAAGTCTCTCAAAGTTCTCCCTCCTCTCTTGTGCTCTCTGTTCTTCTGCCTCTCTCTGCTGCCTCATGTCCTCCCTGTACAAGTCTAGCAGTTCGTCACTGTCTCTCCTCCTTTTCCTTCCTGGTGGCTCGGTCATTTCCTCTCCTTGTCCAGCTTCTTCTCTTTCAATCACTGCTGCACTGGTTCCTGGAGTTTCCTCACGGATGGAGGAAGCTAGGACAGGAGGACAGGTGGAAGGCCTCTGTCCTAATACCTCATCCATGAGGTCAAACCAGGGCCAAGTAGCAGCAGTGGGCTTCCCACTAACTCCCTCTCTTGAGCGTGGATACTTATAATCCTAGACACACAAAATCACAACATATGGAAAGAAAATATACAAACTTTTTATAACATGTACAGTATATTTAATGTGTATCAAACATGTCATATTCTTCACCACACATCAACATACTTCGTATTTTTTTTAAGGTTATCCCACTTTTCTTTGGCCTGCAAGGGGGTACGAATTTCTTGAAGCTGCATTTTCTCCAGGACAGTCCTGAAAAACACAAGAAGGTGGGATAACAGGGTCAATCACTCCCAAAAAATGTTTCACATCCAAACACAACAGGCACTTAAATTTTATAAGACAAAAAAGAAAAGTTTTACCTCCATGCCAATGCAGCCGAAAATTTGACACCGGTGAAAAGATGGTCATTTTCACTTCTCAACTTTATCAAAGTTGCGGTCTGGTCTTTGGTCCCTATAAAGATAAGAAATTACGTTCTTGTTTTATAAATTATGATTACAATACAAAGAAAAAAAAATGCTAACAATTGCGAAAAACGGCGCCAGAATCTTGCATACGAGCCGAAAATGCTACAAAATTACTTTTATTGTAAAATTTAAGATTAAAAAAATGTTTGCATGCCTTATTTTAACGTATACGAATATTGCTTACATTTAAAAGAGAAGTTATCTCCAACTCGCCTTGCATCACCGTCTGCCATTTTCGGGGAAAAAAAAATTCTGGACTGACCGCAATGCACCTTGGGATATCGGTAGCATTGAAGGATACACCAGAACGATCCTTCAAAATCGGAAGAGTAAGGCCGCGTTCGTCGGCCAAGTTTGAAGCAGACCCTGAATTTGGACAGCACTTGTCGCGACGCTGTGACGTCACCGGCCGACAAACCCGGCCTCGGGAGGTCGCAGCACCTGAATTTGGACACAGCATGTGTTTCTGCTTAGAGGAACTGCTCTCTTCCTCCCAGCCCCGCCCACTCGCTCCGGAGTCAGCTCACTACGTTGATCTGTGTGTGCGCGTCTGTCTGTTTTGTGTGTGTCTGTGCTCGCGCGGCCCGGTGTGTGTGTTGATTATTTTCATCTCTACAGTCTGTCTAGATACGAAAACATGATCATAATTGTCAATCGCAGCGTTTTATTGTGAAAAATTGGTTATATTTTGAAAATAAACCAGATTTTCTCATGTATGTTGATGTAACTTCCTACCAAAATTGACGCGGATCACTCGCGGCTAGCGCACAAAATAGACCGGACGTCGAAACGATCCGCTGCATGGTTTGTGCCCTCCGTGGAAGACCGCGCCGCGCCGCTACGCGCCCGGAGTGAACCACGCCTTACGCCGGGATCACACCGGACGCGGACGCGGCACGGAACAGAGTCCGCTTCCATTCGGCGCCCATGTTAACCTATGGCGTTGTTCAGACCAGCCGCGGAGCGGCGCAGAGGGTCCGAGCGGGGAAGCGGAACGTTTCGGCGTCTGGTCTATTTTTTCCGCGAGCGCTCCGCGTCAATACTGGCTGGAAGTTGCATCAAAATACATGAGAAAATCAGATTTATTGTCAAAATAAAACCAGTTTTTCAAAATAAAACACTGCGATTGACTAATGTGATCTGTGTTTTAACACACAATAAATATATATAATATATAATTACTTTATAAATAAAATAAACACACAATCGCCATACGCACACATGATCACACGAGCACAGACACACACAAAACAGACAGATACACACACAGACAGATCAATGCAGTGGACGCACACTGGAGCGGGGCATGGGGCTGCGTTTGTTCGAGAGAGAGGCAGAGGAGCGGTTCTTCTTGGAAAAAACATCAGGTAATATTTTTAGTTTATTAATTTACCAACAGAAACACGTAGGAGCGCTTGCGTGCACACAGACACACAACAAAACAGACAGAGACGCACACGCGCACACAAACAGATCAATGAAGAGGGCCGACTGCGGAGTTGGGGGGGCGGGGTCTGTGTCAACAGGGGCAGAGACCATCCCCTTTTAGCAGAAACACAGGGTGATATCTTAGTTATTGACTTATTACCCATGATGGCAAAAAAAAGCAATAGCTCTAGCAGAAGCGCCTGTCGACCAAAAAATTCGCGTCTGGTGTGACCTGGAGAGCGGAGTCCGCGGCGCTGCCCAGATTGCCTCGATTGCGGTGTATGTTGGGTTTTTTGGAGTCTCACGTCACTTGTCAATCATCATGAAAATATCGCGAGAAAGAGGCAGGTGCAAAGCGCCTACTCAGGCGGGTGCTGCTGCAAATCTGGCATTCTAGCCGTCTATACAATGGTAGTTCTGGTAGTTCATGTACTTCGACTTGATTCTGATCAGAAATAACTGGTGCTAAATTAAGGAAATCTGCGCATTTTGTAACTTACTGGACAATAGTTGAATCACTGATGTCAAAATGAGGAATATTTTGGTGGTTTTATGTGTTATTGTTGCCTTTAAATGTTTGTTTTTTGAAACGTTGTTTGTAAACATCTGTTTAGAGTCTCAGAGTTCAGAATGTCAGGGTTTGTAGACAGATCCCAACGCAGAGCCAAACTGGATGTTAATTCAGTGAAGATTTATTGGATGAAAACAGCAACAAACTAAGGAGCAGACAGGCAGTGGAGGAAGGAAGCTTGACAAAAGATGGCTGCTACAGGATCTAGGAGGCCACATGGAAGTGTAAATAATCTGGCAGGTTGGAGGAGCCAGGGAGAGGCTTTTAAAGGTGCTTAAATTGGGAGCAGGTGTGCAGCGTCACCAGTTAGAGAATGGCCACGCCTCCTGCCCCACGCACAAAAGAGACAAAACATAAGTACGAGAACACAACACCACAAAACCAAATACAAGAAAACACCAAACCATAACAGTGCCCCCCCCTCAAGGCACGCCACCCGGCGGGCGACCAGACTCAGCGGAACGGCCAGCATAAAAGTCCGAAATAAGAGCAGGGTCCAAAATGAAGGAGCGGGGCACCCAAGAACGTTCCTCAGGACCATAACCCTCCCAGTCCACCAAAAACTGCAGGCCACAACCCCGCCGCCGGACATCCAACAGGCGACGGACAGCAAAAGCCGGACCGCCATCCACGACCAGGGCGGGAGGAGGGGGCTCGGCCGGAGGGCTAAGGGAGCTGGAGGAGACGGGCTTCAGGAGAGAAACATGGAAGGACGGGTGAATGTTCATGGAGGGAGGCAATTTCAGGCGGACGACAGAGGGATTGATGACACGGTCAACTTCAAATGGGCCAATGAAGCGAGGTGAGAGCTTCCGAGACTCACACCGCAGCGGGATGTCCCGGGTCGACAGCCAGACCTTCTGTCCCCGTTGGTAGGCCGGAGCCGGAACCCTACGGCGGTCAGCCAGTGCGCGGTTCCTTGAAGCGGTACGGGAGAGGGCTGCCCGGACCTCGTGCCAAACACGACGGGCCCTCCGGAGGTGGTCCTGGATGGAAGGGACAGCCACCGCACTCTCCTAAGAGGGAAACAGGGGAGGCTGATAGCCAACGGAGGCCATGAAGGGGGGACACACCCGTCGCAGAGGAGACCAAGGAGTTGTGGGAATATTCCACCCAGGGCAGGTAAGTGGACCAGGACGCAGGATGACTGGCCGTTACACAGCGCAGAACCGCCTCCAGGTCCTGGTTCGCACGCTCAGTCTGTCCATTGGTCTGGGGATGATACCCCGAGGAGCGACTCGCCGTGGCTCCGATTACTCGGCAGAAAGCGTCCCACACCCTGGAGGTGAACTGGGGTCCACGGTCCGACACAATGTCCTGGGGAAGTCCGTGTAACCTGAACACGTGCTGAACGAGGAGGTTGGCAGTATCAAAGGCAGACGGAAGCTTGGATAGAGGCACAAAATGGACAGACTTGGAAAAACGATCGGCAATGGTTAGAATGGTGGTGTTACCTTCTGAGGGTGGAAGGCCCGTAACGAAATCCACCGAAATATGGGACCAGGGCCGATGAGGTAGAGGGAGTGGTCGCAGAAGTCCCGCAGGAGCACGGTGGGATGCTTTTCCACAAGCACACACTGAGCAGGCCTGGACAAACTCCCGCACATCTGAGGCCATTGAGGGTCACCAGAAGCGCTGCTGCAGTAGGGTTAAGGTGCGGTGTATACCAGGATGGCAGGCCACCTTAGAGCAGTGACCCCACTGCAACACAGACGAGCGAGCGGGTGGAGGAACAAACAGAAATCCAGGGGGACATTCTGAAGGAGAGGGGCAGTTCTCCTGGGCTCTCTGGACGTCACGCTCCACCTCCCAGACAGCAACACCGACCACACAGGCACGGGGCAGGATAGTGTCCTGAGGAACTGGGTTTGAAGCTGGATTCTCAAACTGCCTGGATAGAGCGTCAGGTTTAACGTTGCGGGATCCGTGTCGGTAGGTGAGGGTGAAGTTGAAGCGGCCCAGGAAGAGGGACCAACGAGCCTGACGTGGGTTTAGTCTGCGGGCAGAAAGGAGGTATGACAGGTTTTTGTGGTCTGTCCATACCAGGAATGGCTGAGATGCACCCTCCAACCAGTGACGCCATTCGGTCAAGGCCAGCGCCACCACCAACAGCTCCCGGTTTCCCACGTCGTAATTCCTTTCAGCTGGTGAGAGCTGGCGAGAGAAGAAAGCGCAGGGGTGCATCTTCTGATCGGAGGACGACCGCTGGGAGAGTACTGCTCCAACCCCAGACTCTGATGCATCCACCTCTACCACAAACTGTGCTGCAGGATCAGGATGAGTCAACACAGGTGCAGAACAAAACAGATGTTTCAGTCTCTGAAAGGCCAAATCAGCCTCTGTGGACCAGGAGAACCGTTCCTTTACCGAGGTGAGTCTGGTGAGGGGGGAGGCCACAGAACTGTAATTTCTAATAAATCTACGGTAAAAATTAGCGAACCCCAAAAACCTTTGTAGCTGTTTCCTGTTGGTGGGTGTAGGCCAGTCCGCCACTGCTTCAATCTTAGCAGGGTCTGGCTTAATTTGTCCCTTCTCAATAACAAAACCGAGAAAACTGATTGTGGATACATTAAAATCACATTTCTCACCCTTGACATAAAGTCTATTGGCTAACAAGCGCTGAAGAACATGTCTGACATGTTGAACATGCTCCTCAGGGGTCTGTGAAAAAATCAAAATATCGTCTAAATACACAAACACAAATCTATTCAACATGTCTCGCAGCACATAATTAATAAGACACTGAAAAACAGCAGGAGCATTGGTAAGTCCAAAGGGCATAACTGTGTACTCAAAATGTCCCAGTGGGGTGTTGAATGCTGTCTTCCACTCATCCCCTTCTTTAATCCTCACCAAGTGATAGGCACTTCGGAGGTCCAGTTTAGTGAAAACTGTGGCGTTCTGGAGAGAGCTGAAGGCAGAGTCCATGAGTGGAAGAGGGTACTTGTTTTTGACAGTAATGTCATTCAGACCCCTGTAATCGATGCAGGGGCGGAGGGTCTTATCTTTCTTTTCAACAAAAAAGAAGCCAGCCCCTACAGGAGAGGAAGAGGGGCGAATGAGTCCAGCTGCCAGACTCTCTGTAATATAAGTCTCCATGGCTTCTCTCTCAGGTTTGGAGAGGTTATACAATTTGCTAGAAGGCAGTGGAGCACCAGGTATCAACTTAATCTCACAGTCATAAGGTCTATGGGGGGGCAGAGACTTGGCGTGGTCCTTAGAAAAAACATCTTTGAGGTCATGATACTCTGGTGGAACTAAAGAAAGGTCTACAGGCTTAGGGGGCTCGTGTAAAGAGGCAACAGGTGGCACAGCAGCATGAAGGCAGTGAGAGTGGCAAAAAAGGCTCCAGTTCACAATGGATTGTGACGGCCAGTCTATGTGTGGGTTATGTAACGTAAGCCAAGGTAGACCTAACACGAGCTGGGAGGACGGAGAGGGAACCACATTAAAACTGATCAGTTCTCTGTGATTGCCAGAGACCAGCAGAGATACGGGCAGAGTACGGTGAGTAACACAGGCCAACAGTCTACCGTCCAAAGCATACACTTCTTTAGGCCTAGGGAGTGGTTCTGTAGGGATCTTGGACTGAGAAACAAACTGAGAGTCAATGAAGTTGTCATCTGCACCCGAGTCCATTAAAGCATGGATCTCTACTGTGGTAGAGTCAAAAGAAACAGTACCTTCAAGAAGGAGACGTCTGGAGGAGGGGTCAACAGGAGTACGGCTCACCAGCGCCCTACCTGAGCCTGATGAGCCCGGTCTTTTGGCCGTGCGGGACAGCTGCGCCGGAGGTGGCCGGTCAGGCCGCAGTAGATGCAGAGCCCCTGGTGGAAGCGGCGTTGACGTTCCTCTGCAGAGAGCCGAATCCTGCCGATCTGCATGGGCTCCTCACTGCTGACCTGCTGGGTTGGTGCTGAAGTGGGCGTGGCCTCCCGCTGAGCCGCAGCCGGAGGAATCACGGGCAGGTGACGAGGCTCGAGCGGGGAGGAGCTGCTGGAGTACGGCGATCTTCCGGCTCTTTCCCTGCGTCTCTCCCGAAGTCGGTTGTCCAGTCTGATGGAGAGGGAAATCAGCTCCTCCAACTTGATGTTTCGTCGCGAGCCGCCAGTTCATCTTTAATGTCCTCACTGAGGCCGCGGTAATAAATCCCAGTGAGAGCCTTCTCGTCCCACCCACACTCTGCAGCCAGAATCCGGAAGTCAATGGAGTAAGCCGAGACTGGATCAGAACCTTGGCGTAAGGCGAGCAGGCGGTTACTTGTCTCTTTCCCCTGCAGGGGATGATCAAAAACGCGCAGAATTTCTGCGGTGAATAACGCCAGGGACTCACAGAGCGGGGAGGTTCCGCCAGACAGCACTACAGCCCAGGCGGACGCTTTCCCCGAAAGCAAACTCATAATGAAAGCTATTCTAGCTTTGTCGAACGAATACGTGAGGGGCTGCTGCTCAAACACGAGCCTGCACTGGTGGAGAAACTGTTTGCAGAGTCCTGGTTCTCCTGAGTATCTGCACGGAGTGGGGATGAAGGGCTCGCGGGGCTGCGAGGCGGGAACCAGAGGAGGAGCTGGACTTGGAGCTGGGTTGAGTTCGACGGAAGGAGTTTGGTCGGAAGGCTTTAAGGAGTTGAGTTGGGAGGAGACCACGTCCAGACGACCGCCGAGCCGGTTCACTCCGGTGGAGAGATGTTGAAGGGAAGACATGATCTCCTGCGGAGCTCGGTCATGCTGTGCCATAAGAGCCCCTTGGGAAGTGATGTCTTGCTTCACCTTGTCTAGTTCTGCGGGATCCATTGTGGCCAGGTTATTCTGTCAGGGTTTGTAGACAGATCCCAACGCAGAGCCAAACTGGATGTTAATTCAGTGAAGATTTATTGGATGAAAACAGCAACAAACTAAGGAGCAGACAGGCAGTGGAGGCAGGAGGCTTGACCAAAGACGGCTGCTACAGGAACTAGGAGGCCACATGGAAGTGGAAATAACCTGGCAGGTTGGAGGAGCCAGGGAGAGGCTTTTAAAGGTGCTTAAATTGGGAGCAGGTGTGCAGCGTCACCAGTTAGAGAACGGCCACGCCTCCTGCCCCACACCACCCTGTGCACAAAAGAGACAAAACATAAGTACGAGAACACAACACCACAAAACCAAATAAAAGAAAACACCAAACCATAACACAGAAAGTTTTTCTCACTTGTTGCAAATGTTATTTAAAGCTTGAAAGTGATTTTACAAAATGTTTCAACATTTGCAGATGTTTTTATTGTTACAGAATGTTTATAAATATTTCCGTTTCAATTGTATATAAAAAAGTTTCATTTTACAAGTTTTATGCTTTGTGCTTGTTTATGGTAAAACACTCCACACTTTAGATAAGGTGCTGCAAAACATTCAATACATGGCTAACAAAGTTTATTAATACATTTATTAAGCTTACTACTAGTTTACTAATATGGTCTTAGTAGACAATGATCTGACTTTAGTAGTCAATAATCTCATTAACACTATCAGGTATTTGCAAAACACCTATAATGCTAATAAATATTTTACAAGCATTTATTAATGCTTGCTAATCTGTTTACAAAGTTTATTAAGGATTCTTATTAAGCTTATTAACACATAAGTCAGTGTGAGAGATCTATAATGCTATTAAATGTCTTACAAGAACTGTACACATTAATAAGGCTTACTAATCTGTTAACAAGTTTTATTAATGATTCTTATTAAGCTTGTTAACACTTACTAACAATTTGTTAGTATGATGGTAATAAATGTAACAATAAGCATCATATTAACACATTAATCTTCTTCTTTTCCTGTCGGCTTTTCCCTTCAGGGTCTCCACAGCGAATCAGTTTCCTCCATCTTAGCCTGTCTTCAGCATCGTTCCACTCTAACACCAGCCACCTTCATGTCTTCATTCACTGCA
>NW_023416908.1:170221-197265 GCF_002922805.2 Oryzias melastigma | reverse complement strand
GTCCGCCTGATGTCTTTTGTTGCAGCACCAAGAAGGCCACAAACACAACATCATCAATGACTTAAAAATTGTTATAAAATATATGTTTTACTGTTTTTGGCAGGGGTGAAAGTAAGCCAGAACGGTCCGGAGCGGCGTTCCAATAAAAGATTTCAAGGCGGAACGCCGTTCTAGTTGGGAGGAGATCCACAGTGTGGCCAGTTTTCACTTCATAACACATGACAGAAGCATTTTTTTATTTGGTGTATTGACCGATAAAGTGCTCTGGATCTCTTTCCCGGTCTGCCTTGTAGCTTTCGCCCTCGCTTCCGTAAACAAGCCTAATGCGCATGCGTGGAAAAATTGGGTACGTTTGATTTTTTGTTCGGGGACATTGTTTCGAACAGCCAACTGAGCATTATGTTTATGCCACACGTAGGAGCAACGGGACGCGAAAAACAATAAATGAATCAAACTTCACGTCACTATTGTGATTGGTCAGTTTAAATTCAATATAAATTTAGTTCACGATAGAAAAAGGAAATCTTGATATGGAAAAATAACGTAGCACATTTAAAAGAAAAAGCAAAAAAAGAAGAGCATGCAGAGAAAAATAAATCAGATATTTAAGAGGAAATTCCAAAGTGAGGATGAAGATGTGCAGACAAACACTTCTGAAGGAGAGGATGAAAAGGGAAAAGTCAAAATGCAAATTGCATTGAAGAACCCACTGAGACACCAGGGCCATCAAGCAGAGGTGACCCTTTTGTATTGCCAGAGTATCCCTCAATCTGGACAAAAGAACAGTGTGAACAGTTTAAAGAGAAAAATGAATGGATATTTGCCAAAAACGGAATGCTTGGCTGTCAAAAATGCCACGGTGTAAAAGATCTCGGTGTTGCCTCATCTCGGGGGTAAATATTGCACCTACCTGGGTAGCAGGGAAGATATGCCTATCTGGACACACAAGATATGTTCAGCTGTGGTCATTGAGAAAAAAAAATACATGAGCACAAAAACTCAGCAGCTCACAAAGAAGTTGTGAAAATTTTAGAGACAGCGAAAAAAGACACTCTTGTAAACATGAATGCCAAGAGTCAAGATTTTGCCTTTGAGACAACTGCCAGAGTCTTCAGGACAGTAGTGATGGGAATTCCGGCTCCTTTAAGGGAGTGAGAGAAAGGCTTTCCCTCCGTGTGTGCTTTGCTACTGTTGTTGCTGCGAGTGTGACTACCGCTCCTCCTCCTCTGCTCAGCGCGAACACACACGTCACAAACACATATTGACCAATCACGTGCGACATGCGGAGAAAAAAGGGGAGGGAGAGAGAGAGGAGGTGAGATAGAAAAGACTCGGCTCCCGACTTCCGGCTCCCAGCGAGGAGCCGGCTCGCGTCGTTCACTTCAAAGAGCCGGTTCAAAGAGCCGTTTCGTTCGCGACCGACCCATCACTACAGGACAGCCTATTACGCGGCCAAGTACAATAAACCATTCACTGACTTTGAAAGTTTGATTGATCTACAGGAGACCAACTCAATCAATATGGGGAGAGTTTTACACAGCAAAACTGTGTGTTGATATTGTGGATCACGTGGCTTCACAAATGAAGAAAGAAATTATGACAAAAATTATACAAAATAGGAGCAAGATAACAGTATTGGCTGATGAATCAACTAATGTCGGTAACAAATCAATGTTCATTGTTTTTGTGAAAGTAAGTTTAGATGGAGCTATGGAACCTATTGTTTTTCCCTTGGACCTTGTGGACCTGGACAGCCTATGTGCTGCCCACATCAAAGAAAAACTCATAAACTGCCTGTTAAAAAATGGTTTTACCATGCAGTTGCTGCAAGAACTACTGATAGGATTTTGCAGTGATGGGGCCAGTGTGATGTTAGGGGTGAAGTCAGGGGTTGGAAAGTTGCTGAAAGACGACTTTCCATCTTTTTTTCTCTGGCACTGTTTGAATCACAGACTGGAGCTTGCAGTAGCCCAGGCACTTAATAAAACAGGGGGGACAAAAGATTTCCAGGCCTTCCTTGACTCCATTTATTCACTTCACAGCCAATCACCCAAGAACATGAGAGAGCTCAATGAGTGTGCGCACAATCTGCACATCACCCTTAAAAGGATTGGTAGAGTATTCAGCGTTCGCTGGGTGGCTTCATCCTGGAGGGCAGTCAATGCAGTGTGGCAGTCATATTCAGCCTTGGCACAACATTTCCAGAAAGCATCAGAGGACACCAGCAGAGACAGCAGAGAGAGAGCCAAGTTCAGTGGTCTGCTGTCTAAGTTGTGCAGACCAGTTTTCTCAAAAGTCTGGCACTGATGGTGGATGTTCTCACTGGACTAAAAAACTTGTCTGAAATTCTCCAGAACAGAAAAACTACTATTCCAAAGGCCCATGAGCTCATGACCAAGTACCTGAAGCGCATTGAGAGCCTGAAAACCTACCCAGGAAAACACACAGCAGAGCAGGCCAAGCAGAAGATGGAATTTTATGGACATCAGTTAAAGGTGGGCAGGTCTCCCACCATTGACTCTGCTCTCTTCATAACTGCAGTGGTGGAGAGCATGAAGGAAAGACTGTTTACAACAAAAGCCAACAAAGCACAAAGTAGCGTGACAGCTGACCGCAAGTAGGCTTTCAACAGCCTTATCAATCAGATGGCAGTCCTTCACCCAGACAACTGGGATCAAGACAATCCTCGATTTGGAGAAGAGGAAGTCAGAACTTTGTGTGAAAGTCTCAACATCAATGAGCAAGAGGCCCATCTTGGGTACGTTGAGTTCAAGGCTAGTGGAGGAAGAAGCATTCCTCCTCCATTAAAAAAAAATACTTCTGGCAGTGGACACACTCTCAGCCAGTAATGCAGATTGTGAAAGAGGGTTTAGCACAATGAATAACATAATGACTGACCTCAGAGGCACCATGACGACAAAAAATGTCTCAAACCTCTTGTTCATCAGCTCATTGGGACCTCCCTGCATGAAGTGGGATCCAATGCCATACGTCAAAACCTGGCTAGGAAAAGGCAGGAGACCAGTGCACACAACAAGTGGCATGGCCAGCAGATCCCCTAAAACTGATGAGGAATATTACCAGCCTGTTTGGGACATTATGACTTAGTTCAGTTAGTTCAGCTAATTAAGCATGATTCAAGTTCTGATCAATTTGGATGTTCACATTTTTCATGTTCTGAAAAATTCACAATGTTCAATTAAAGATTGTTTTCACAAAAACACCTTGTCTACACATGTTATTTATGTATAAAATTTGATATCAAGTGCATTTATTTCCTTTAACTGCTTTAAAAAAATATATATATTTGGAAATAATTTGTCATAGTACCGGTAAAAGAAAAATTCTACTTTCACCCCTGGTTTTTGGTGTATTCCAGCCACAAATTAATCATATATAACCAACAAAAACTAAATCAGAGCTAAAGAAGTGACCCCTACCATATATTAAAGCCACGAAGAACACTTTTAAACCTTGAATTTTTCTAAAAATAGAAAATCTGCTTTATAAACCAGTGGAATTATAATTTAACGTAACTTTAATTCTGGTTACTGACAAATTGACTTTCTGTCATAAATGAGGTTGAGAATGAAGTTCAAATGTGTCAGCAAATTCGACCAGGTTGATTCAACTCCACTGGAATCAATCTTAACACTTATAAAGTGTCTATATGAGTCCACACCACAAAGTGTCAAGATAACTTTTTAAATTGTTGATCCTTGCACACTTAGATTGAGTTGTTTTTTATTCTGTCAGTGTTTAAAATGTAACATTTACCAACTCTGAGCGGTTTAACACCTGAACATAGAGTTATAAATTAGCACTGTCAGAGTTTTATTAGATACTAAACCGAGTTATCAATATGACTCTGCCCATTTAGTTCAACACTTTTGAAGTGTCTGTTTGAGTCCACACCAGACATTGACAATTTAACTCATTTTGGAATGTTGGTAAATTAACACTATCATTGCAAAATGACCAGTGTTGGATGCATTCCTTAGATTACTAAAAAGAAGAGACCGTGTTTATTTAAAATGCATTTATTTTAAATGCACCACAAAAATATATGTAACCGGGAGTTGTGACCTGGAGGGCACTAGGACCCAGAAAATGGCCTCACACTAGGTGTGTAGTTGTTATTGATGGGGGACGCTATTTAGTGATCCAATCTGCAGCCGTGCTCACTTTAAACACCGCTGTCGTCCAGCTTGTGTCAGGCCAATCAAGCACACTTGTGGAGCTCCCTCGAGATTCTGGCTGTGCGTTGAAACGTCGGGTTCAAAACGTAAGGTGCCATAAACTTGCCAGTAATCCAAAATCCTGTTTAGCCTGCATTGCATTTTAAAGATTATTTTGCCTCAGGTGTGTTTGTGCTGTTGCAAGCCCCCACCCGTCAGACAGGGTGGCGCGTGGAACGCGGAAGTGAACGTGAGCAGCTTTTAATTCTTTTAACACAATTTTAGCATTTTATATTTTTAATTAACAACTTTGTTTTAATGTAAATTGTGTTTTTAGAAATTTGTGGCGTGATTAAGGCCTACTGCCTGGAACTTTAATGGGAGGAAAGTCATGACTTGCTGGAAGTGTTTTCACTTGTAGGCTCTCTTCCTTATGTTTTGATGTGCTTTTTTTTATTTAAATATGCACTGTATCTGTTTCCAGGATGAATTGGTTGTGCTTTTAATCTGCCACTATTTTATACCGCTACATTTTTATTTTTATTGTATTTGATTGTGCCACTCTTTTATTAGTTTTAAATCATTTTATACCTGGGCCTTTCAGCACCAGTTTTACAAAGCAGCGGTTTTACATGTAATCCCTCAAGCTGTTCTTAAGTGTGTGGTTTTACTTGCAGTCTGCCCCTTTTTATTTGTTGTGATTTGTTTTATTTGGGCCAGTTGCATTTTAAGTGTGTTTTACAGTCTTGAGTTTTTACTGTTAAACTGCTGTCGGTTCTGTGCCTTCTGCCTGGCCGAATAAAACTTTTAACTCTGCTACTGCCTCCTCCAGTTAATTCTGGACACCTGCAATTCACTGTGCAGTCACATTGTTTATCACTTTTTTTATGATTGCTACATATAAAACAATCTTTAAAACATAAAGCAGTATAGAACAATGAATGCTTCTTCATTATCATTGGCATATTGCTTATCAAAAGGTCTAAAGTAAGTAAGCAGGTTGATACAAATCACAGAATATCTGTCATCTGCTCTTCAATACAGTATCCATTAAAGTGTTCATCAAAGTTGAGTGTTGACAGCACAACCTATTCTAAAAGCCGTATAATGGGTAAAAAATTTGGAAAATCTGCCACACGCACTTAGACGTGCTAACTTTATGCATGTTCGTGGAATAGCAATGATACAGACGCCGGAGTCCACCCACAGCCAGAACCCTGCGTGATCGCGTGTAAGCGCGCCCTCCCACGCTCAGACGCTGTAAGCAGTGGTACAAATGCAGACTGGGCGGGGAAATGGCCATGCACGAATGAGAAATTTTGGTGTCCAAGTGCAGTGCCGCTGTTCGCTCCACAGCCCGATCTCGCACTGAAACTGCTGTTGCACTGCTGTTCCATGGGCATTGCACGGCTTTACCACTGGCACCACATGGAGTTACCTGTAGTCTAAATTTTTGTGCAGTTCAAAAATTATCTCAGCGGAAACAAAGATCCCGACTTATTGTAATTGAATTACCAAAGTCTCTAAAAGCACAATTTATAAATTCTGCAAGTATTTCTTCAGCCTCAAAAAAAAATAAAAATACAAAGTAACATTAATTGTGTTTCAGTCTGAGAAACAGAGGTGTGGAGTAGAAGCGTGACAAATCAATCAACCGCATGAGAGTTGGCAGCCCTGTATTTATCATAAAAAAACAAACCGATGCGTATCATGGCGCATTTTTAGTGGTTATACGGAACTTCAAGAATTTTTCTAAGGGGTATACTGCGTATCACATAGACTACACCACTGAGTCCACCAGAGCACGGCTTAACAGATTGTTTTTAATACGTGATGTTAGCTAGCACTGCAACATCATGCTAACTTTTGACAAAGTATGCACAACCACCAAACCAGCTTCTCATTACCTTTAACTTGATTAGATTATCTATTAGTTTAACTGAGAAAGTTCTTCGGCCGCTTACTGTGGCCGCAGTTATTACTTACTTTCTTACTTGTGCTAATTTGACGCCCTCTGAAATTATTGGTAATTAGTGTGGCTGGCATGTACCCGGGTTTAATACTGACATAAACTCTGATGCAAAGAGAGGAAAATCTATTAATTCAGTGACAAGAATCATATAATTTACTTACCAACAAGTCAAATCTTAAACTCATGTCTTCCGACGTCATCTGCGGTCTTGCAGTGCAGCAGAGCGCGGTAAGATGTACACTTCAGATGATACACCAAATGTGGGAGTTTAGAGTGACAAGTTCAGAGTTAACATTCTCATAATGACACTAACAGATTTATTTTAGAAACACTTTGATTTGACACTCCTTTTCTAATCTATTCTTTTTCCGTTTAGTGTTAAATATATGTGATATAACTCTACAAAGAGCTAAATCAACTCCTGTATTGCTAAAATTTCATCAGCACTTCAAAATCAACTCTTTTCAATTTGCTGTATATGAATAAACTTTACTACTTACCTAAAAAGATGACATTAATATAAATGGCACAATAATAATTAATATTTATTTTTGTAGTTTTTTTTTTTTTTTTTTTTGTAGAAATCAACGATCCTTAACCAGGATAGACTCCAGCAACCACGTAACCCCGAATAACATTAAGTGTGATCTGAAGATAGATGGAAACTACTATGATGAACTTTAACAAAGAAACTCCCTGATTGAACAGACATTTCTGCACATTCTTCTTATATTGACGTGTAGACTGTAAAATATGTCAAACCGTAACACCAGCCTGAATGCAGCAGCTTTAAACATCAAAGTGACATTTTCGTTGTGTGCTTTGGGTTTCCAGCTCTGCACAGATCAGCTGTCATCGATCGGGTGGTATTTTTCTCTGCCTGGTTTACATAATGACTTTATGTAGGACATGGGCAGCCAGGAGCGTTTCTGTCTCTGGAAGACTTCTGACAGTGACTAGATCTATTTCAGGAAGTGGGTTAGTAGCGAGGGGAACGTTTGGGTTCACATAGTAAACATGTTTCAGAGACATGAAGATGTTTGGTTTTCTACTGTCCTTCAGTCTGAACGGAGTCTGATGTGACCTTTGATGCTTGAATGAAGTGTGTTCACATTACTGGGTTTTAGCAAACTAACTTTCCATTTGCCTGAAACTGTGGGAAAGCCCACACACAGTCAGGTGGTCCTGTTGGACCTGTTTCTATATTTTGGGCTCACAGTCCCACTAATGCACATTTCTGAGAAATCAATCCTCATTTACACTTCAGCCCCTTCTTCATTCAGGAAACTCCCCACTCCTTTTTCTGCTGGCGTCTCATCAGCATCAGGAAAGATCTCAGCTGTTCTGCAGATCTCAAGGCAGAATTTTCTGTTTCTCAGCAAATCAAAAACAGAGCTTTGTCACTGGGGGTAATTTTGAGACTAAGGATGTGGATGACACCAGAGCGGAACACTTTTAAATGTCAAATTAAACTTTTTAATAGTTTAATTGACTAAATTACAGTAGATATTTAGTCGACAAAACTATAGATTAAAGGTTAACCATTTTTGTTAAATTTAATTGTTGTGAACATATGAATAAGACAGTGATTTTACTAATTTGTAAAAAAAAAAAAAAAAAACATTTTATTTTGCTTTCCAAACTTGTCATTTCTGCAAATTCAGTTTCAACAACTTAAAACACATTCGAAGAAAATAAATTATAATTCCATCCCATTTATACAAAATATCTTAACATAAAAAAACTTGTATTGAAGAGGTAGTCAAGTGCAAAAAATGCATTAAAATAATCATTTGCTATTTGGGAAACAGAGTCTTTCACGGCCAGGAGGCGTGTGATCGTGTAATATGTGTTTGACCAGCATGTGTGGTGTACTGTAATACCACCGTCAGCCAATAGACTTACATACTTTTCATGTAAGATGTGATGGAGTTGGAGATTAAACTGCTTGTTGATCTAAAGAATAGAGTCTGTCAATCCTGTTGTCTGTCCTTATTAAAGAGTTCTCTAGAGAGCAACACAACACAGCAACACAACGCAGCAACAGACAAAAATACCACAATGTGGGGCAGTCATTCATAAAGATAAGAACACACTTTTCACTTTCACTTCTTAACGCGGAGCTGCTAGCGCTCAGAAATACACAACAACATTGGTTTATAACTTTACAAACGTCATGCTAAAACAAAAAGGCTTTACTTACATTTAAATGTAAACCTCTGTGCTTCAGAGCACATCCACGTGAAGAAAAGCGTTTCACCAGCGCTATTTAGCTTGGCGAGGGTAACCCCTTAAAAACAGTTTCAGTTTTTAATCCTACCCTTCAAAATGTCACAACAGTTAGAAGGGTAGGAGGAGAATTCGGATTCAGTCCAATACGCTGGAAATAATCCTGTTTGTATGTTTACCTTTGCGTGGATTTCAGGGCGGCTTGTCTGCAAACGTCGCTTCAGGTTTTCTTGTGTTTTTGCCTGTGATGGTCGCTCCACACAACGTACACAACGTCTTGTTGAGGGTCACGTTAAATATAACATTTGTCTCTACAGTAGAGAGTAGACATTTTTCAACCAAATCACAAACACAATTCATTGAAATAGCGTCTTCCCGGGCGGGCTGCAGGACCCTGGGTTCTGATTGGATCGCTCTGCATTTGCTCCCGCCCACCTCCTCCACCAGCAGTCGTTATGATTGGATGTCGTCTTTGAAGAGCATTTTTGTTTTGTTTTTATTCGTTGACGAAAATGTCAATTAATTTACTCAAAATTTTCATGTGGGTCAAAAACAGAATCAAACTAGGAAAAACTGCTTAGACTGATGGATAAACATGATCAAGACTTCATGCTGAAGTTCTTCTTTTTGGGGTTTAAATGGTGGGTTCCACCAATGTGAAGGTGCATTACCGCCACCTACTGTAGGAGTGTGAGTCGGAGTGGGGGACTTTCTAACTAGACCAAAATAACTAACATTCATTCTACAATCTCTTCAACAGTCCGATTTATCTCAATAAACCAATCGCAGCTCCAGTGAAACTCTGCTCTCCTCCTAACAGCCTCCTCAGACATAACCGCTCTCCTGTCTTTCAGCCCCATACAACTTGCTGTGACACAAACCGTACTCCACTGATTCTTTCCCTTCCCTACCACACTGAAGGAGGTTGGAGTGAGTATAAATGCTGGTGGTTCTGATGTGGATGAAGATGATCAGCTGTGCATGGAGAAGAATGAAGTGGTGGCTGATGGGAGTTGTAGTGAGGAAGGTGCTGAAGCTGGTTACTACTCAGGAGAGGGGTCCCTCTGGTGGTCGGAGGAGGACATGGCTGAGTGACTCCTGACATTTCCTGTGTCCTCCAGCTGTCAGGGTTTTGTCTGCTGTGCTACCATCAGCAGAACCTACAGTAGTGGTTCTGCCTTATTCTCTCAACAAAATTGCTTCCTTCCTCTGAGCCTGCCATCTTTTTTTTCCTGTGGATCAAAAATAGACATGCTGGGAACAAATGAACACCTTCAATTATCCAGATTCTGTATTTACAGTAATATGCAAACAATTGAAACACAAGTGATTGACAGGAATACTCCCTTCAGTATTTTTGAAACATTCCTCTGCAGGTTTGAGTTCAAACTCCTTTCTCCATTAAACTGATGAGCTTCTAAACAGAAGAATTTCCTTTCTAAAGGTTGAGGTTGTTCGGAACCATAATCTGCTGGTTCTTTTCCTCGGCTCAGTTCTGCTGAGGTTCTGGTGGATGGATGGTCTCTCTGTTGGAGTTTGCATCACTGCTAAGGTGTGTAAATTAGTGTAAAACATTGTAGGTAACCTGCAGAAACGAGTCACTTTCTCAAAATGCAACTCAGTAACTCAAAATGGGTAGTTGATGCTTCAAAAGCAACTTTCTATGTCAATGAAAGTGTCAGTGTTGTTAAAATGACAATTTCTGACTCCAGATTCTTTGAATGATCAAGTCAAAAGATTTCAGCATGTTTTCATTGATACTGATCACTCTGGAAGTGTTTCCAACTGTCTTGTAATGTGAAGACAGCATTACAGTATGTATCATGTATGACATTTTGAAAACCAGAGTTCAATTATTAAAAAAAAAAAAAACGACTCTGAACATGCACTTTACACTGTTTACTTGCAACCGTTCACTCCCGTCTGTCACATATTTTCTTCTACATCACAGTGAATATCAGCTCTATCAATGCACTAACTGTTGTGAGAAGTTTAATTCTGTTTTGAGAAATGCATCAAAACGATTGAGAAAAACTGTAACATAATGGGAGACGACAGGAAAAGAATCATTACATTCTAAGTTCTACAACACAAAGCTTCTTGAAAGTGCTTCTTTCATGAAGCTTTCTGCCTCAACTCACCTTTAGTCAGCCACGAAATCCTTCTGCCACATCTGAGTAACATTCTCCTCCAGCTGCTGTCATTCCAGGAATTACTCCTATCCTTGCAGGAAGACTGAAGCTTTGGAAGTTTACTGCTTCAAACCTAGTGTTAACCAAAGTTTGACCTTATGTCAGACATACTTGTGTTCTTTCATCATTTTATTTGTTATATTTAGAACAGCGACTGGGATCTGTTTCTATAAAATAAACGAGTTACTTTCATCTCTAACTCCTGCACCGCCGACAACAGTGGAATGAATGAATGAAATGGTTTATTTCAAGCAATCAAGTAATAATACATGAAATAACATATCACGTAATGAATCACAAGTAGATCACTTGAAAGGGAGTGGAAGGAAGCAAACTTATATAATCCCACCCCGACTCCACCATACCATTTTCTCTACACGAATTATTAATATCCAGTTCAGGACTTAATATATTTCTATCCTACAATAATAAATTGGGGTTACTAAGGATCCTTAAGATTAGTGATGTATTACATTTCAAACATTTAGATTCATATTACATATATAACATATTATATTTGTCATTTATATTAATCAGTACTAAAAATCTAAATATACTCCATATATATGATAATATATTACCTTTGGAACACTAAAAAACAAATCATTTATGCAATATTAGTTATTTTCATGAGTTTTTTCCTACCCGGAAGAGTAAGAAGGACTCAATTCCTGAGGCTCCACCTGCTGCGTGTGGGTGCCGCCCATTTCATGACATCATCAGCCTTTGGCAGCGCATTTTCATTTCTCCCACAAAAATAAACATCCAAACTTTTTCAGAGATGGACGCACATACCATAAACTTAACCCCGGTAGGCCCGGCCATCACTACACTGGTTCACAACACAGATACACTCGACGTCTGCATGACTGTGCCCGGTGGTGGGTGTGTTTGTGTGTGTATGTCCCGCATCTAAAGTAACAAACGCCTGTTTGAGCTGGAATTTATTGAAGACAGGACACAAATGAAAGATATACGGTATTCTCCATCTAAAATGAAAGTTTTTTTGCTGATCACTGCTAGCTCTGTGGAGAAACTCGGTGTAGGTGTTAGACTGGGGGCGGAGATGGCAGAGCAGACTTCCTGAAAGGGGCGGTCTCACTCTGTGACATCAGCATATGAGGAACCGCTCATTTTCATGGGTATGGGAGGGGCTGCTGCTCAGAGCACAGGTTTTTAGAGGTTTACTCACAGAGGCATGAATTGATCAAAATACTGATTTGGGGTTCTTTATAGTGAGGAATGATCAGTAACATACACTTAAAACCTCAAAAGTAGAATTTTCATGATAGGACTCCATTAAGGGCAAGAAAACGTCACTGACTTTAGTAAGTAAAAACCTATTAAACATAAGCGTTTCATGAAGACTGTTCATGAATCCACCCAGCCACCCAGTTCTGATAATGAAAACTGCAATACTTTTTTTTTTTTTTTTTTGCAAAAGTTCGTCAATCTGAATTTTGTAACTGTAATTTGGACAGCACTACAAAATGGGGAACACTATATAATGTACTATATAGTGAGTGGTGACGGAATTTGGACATAACCTTTAACTTTTAGGTTTACCTGTGAACTTTTGGACCTCCAGGTGACACAGGTTTATTTAGAGGAACCTGATTGGTAGTTTGGCTAGTGAAAAGCTTTTAAGCGGTGTTTAGTTTTTCTGTTTCTTGTCATTCCATTCTGTCGATTCCAGCCTCTCAGACCCACTGTCCAGCTCCTGTTGAAGATGTTTGTTAAAGATTAAGAACAACCTTCAGATTACATCATATTAATAGTCCTACAGTTTCTGGACCTTGGAATGGATCTGACGGCTTGCCCCCTGAATACACAGAAACAATGCTCACAAAAGCCATCAAACTAAACTATGTTTCAAGTATTACTGGACTTGTCCCTGAAACCCACTTAGTGACTTGATGAAACCTGTTCTCCTTCAAGCCCCCCCTCAAAGAGCTACTCTCACAGATGCAGACTGGGTCAAGACCTAATTTCTGCCTCCATCTCATCAGAAATGCCTCGCCTCACTTCCTACTAAAAAAAAAAAACAACCGGGAAAATCAAGCGGATCAAAAACAATCCCACAATGTCTTAGCCATTCCTGGATTTGTGTATCAGGTTTAAAGTTCACTAAAGTCAGTTTGTCAAGTTTACTGCTCTGAGGACGACAGGGTTTTGATAAAAACAAAACGCTTTTAAAGCAGATTTACATAACCCCAAAGAACCAGCCAGAAACAGACACACATCTATGTCGCACACACACGCGGAAGTATGCCGGCTGAAGCGGGCAGGCTGAAGCGCGCACACAGGGATTGATACCTTCATGCCGCCACAGAAAATTCCATTGCGATGAATCTTTGGATTCTTCTTTCGGCTTATCCCATTTTGGGGTCGCCACAGTGAAACAGCACTTACTGTTTTGCATCAGTGATTTGGCAGAGTTTTTACACCGGATGCCCTCCCCGACTATACTTGAAGGGCACAGGGACCCAGTTAGGCAGCAGCATCAAGAATCTTGCCTATAGACCTAATCTGGATGGAGATAAGAAGCGCTTTTCTTCACGTTGGTGCGCTCTGGAGCACATAAGTTTACATTTAAATGTAAGTAATGAGTTTATGCTGTAGCATGACTTTTTTTTAAGTTATTAAACCACTGTTGTTATGTATATTCAAGCACTGGAAGCTCCGCAGTAATGCTAGCGGACTGGCGATTACTGATTTTTTTTTTTTTCTCTTTTTTCTTTTTTAACTTGTCCTGTCCAACAGCTGAGCCAACAGATGCGGGCTGAGAGCTTCTTGTGTTGGGCAGATTTTACTGTCACAACAGGGATTTATTGAGTATAAACCCCTGTTTTATTTCATGTTAAACTTTATTTATATTGATTATGTTTTATTTTATTTATTTATTATTATTTCTTCTTTGTTGTTGGACCGGACAGAAAAAAAAGAATGGGGTGGGAGAAGGCAACAGAGGGAAGCAACATCATAAAACAACCAGGACTAAGTGATAAACTAGAATGGGCGGGGCCTGTCTACACACACACTCTATAGTTACACACACACTTGTTGGCCAAAATAGTCTCCACATTTAAACTAAACATAATGTACTCAATGCAACTGTAACTGCAGCTCACACGCTCCATCATACAAACTCATTCAGATAAAGACTTTCATTCTGTCACACAAACTATTAGTGCTGAGGTGAGCTGACAACTGTGCTCAGGTGAGTGTTTATGTTTTGCTGAAGTGGATAGTGACGGAATGTACTCAGGGGCAGAGCGCTCGGCCATCCCCATGCCAAGACCCCCCGCCGGGGCAGCAGCTGCAGCCAGGACCCCCCAACACCCGCCATGGAGCCGCGAAGAGAAACCCCCCAACCAGCGGCCCTACATGTCTATGGTGTGGTTAAAATTGGCGGGAAGGGCACTGAGAGAACATCGACTGTTTGCTGGCAGTGATGTCCAAGCACCCCCCCACCAAGGGTCCTAAATGTCTAAGGCGGGGGTCGGCAACCTGCGGCTCCGGAGCCGCATGCGGCTCTTTAAGCACTACCTTGTGGCTCATTGGCGCTTTCTCAAAAATGTTTGAAAAAAGTAAAAAATGTTGGAAGGAAACATATTGTGGTGATTTGGGTGGGAGCAGAACCAAGCAGGTGACTGGCAGGTTTAAATCCAGAGATCACTTGCGTCCCATACATTGCACGACCCCAAGCGATTGGAGGAGGAAGCGTACACGCAGGCCATGTAAATCAGATGGTGTCAGCATTGTGACCACTATTCATTTCACAGCACAGAACCACGGAACAGCCGACACTGTGAGGATGGTCACTCATACACACACCACTCTCACTCATGGTGCCGGTAAAACACTCAAGTCCCATAATGCAACACAAGAACAGACACTAACTCCACCCACTAACAAGGAACTATTTCTAAATTAACAGTCAGGCTGCCACAATATTTTTGTTTTAATACGATTTCTGTAGGAGGACAAACATGACACAAACATCCTTTACGTTTTCCAGTTGTTGTGAGACGAGTGTAGATGCTTCCACGCCGTCTGAGTCAGCGCACAGCAGAATTCCTGCCCGTGCGTCTGGAGCGCACGTGAGCGCACGTTGCTACGCGGGTTTTGAAGTCGGGTCACGAGCTCCACGTACAAATCGGCACGCATTGAGCGCGCTGAATCTTCAATCCGGTTCAAGATTTCCACGCACAGTCGCAGCAGCTCAGAGCTGTAACTGTGCGTGGAAATCTTGAACCGGATTGAAGATTCAGCGCGGGAGCTGCTTGTGGGCGGAGTCTGCTTCAAAGCACAGAAGTACCAAACGTGATCACGAAGGAGAAATGAATCATTACGGTTTGTGTCCGCTCAGGTTAATATGACACCAAGATGAGATGAGCGCTAATGAACAGTAGAAGAAGAATAGAAGAAGAATCTCCTCCCCGCCACTGCGTGCGTGACCGCGCTGCTCCGGTGTGGATACCACCTGCTGAGCGCGGCGATGTGCAGGTCTCACACACCGGCCGCGTGCGGTGCGTGGCGGGGAGGAGATTCTCCTTCTATTGTATTTTTACTGTTCATTAGCGCTCATCTGCATCTACAACAGGGAGAACCGAAAGTAAAAGTGTTGAAAATCCCCCAAATCTTTCTGAAGACTTTTGTTTTCACAACTCTGTCCTTTTAAATGTCTGACTATAAGACTCACGCGCGCTCCAGACTTGGAGGGCAGGAATTTAGGTGTGCACGCGTTTATATTGACTCTTCATTGAAAGTGCTCACTTGATTGACGCGGCCAGTGTGGAAGCACCTTAAAGGTGCACGTTACATTTTTGTGTTTTTTTTCAAATCCTCTAAATAAAAATGACATCAAAAATCGTATTTCTTTATTGCATTTCTTTAATTTCATCAAAGCAATGAAACAAACTGTAATTCATTGATATTGTAGTGATGGTCTCAGACACGGTGGGCTTGCTGTCGGTCTGGCAGCGCAAGGAATTGTGGGTTACCCGTTCTTTTGTCTGTCTGACTGGAATTGGATTTAAGTTTGGGTTTTCCTCAATGTGTTTTGTTGTCTGACTGTTGAACATTTATGAATTTGTCCTGTTATGTTTGAATTCTTCCTGCACCTGGAGTGAGAATGAGGGAGAGACTGATCAGGACCCCCTCTCCTTGTGTCATTGAGGGATGTCAAAATAAAAGCTCAAATGATCATTATGAGCCTATTCATTTTTTGTCAGATAGCTTGACACTGCAATGTCTCACCTATTGTCATGTGGCCAAAAATGAAGCTTATATGACACGAAGACACGCAGCAGGAGAAATAATCGTTTAAATAATCGTTTATTTGACACATTCTCCATGTGTTACTTACAATGTAAGACTCTTATAAGCCGTTTCAATTTATGCAGCTCCAGACACATTTGCTTTTTATTGTACTGGTCCAAAGTGGCTCTTTCAACACTTTGGGTTGCCGACCCCTGGTCTAAGGTGACCAGTGATTATTGATGACGTCATCAACGAAAGTCCCGTCCGAAATATTTGACATTATTTTTTCATAACTCTGTTTGGAGGGATAAATGAAAAGGAAGGGAGAAGGGAAGAATTCTGATTGGGCCTGACTGTTTGACGACCAGATGGGCAGCAAAAAGCTAGAGGAAGGGATAATTAGCTATAGGATTTTTATTTGCTGAATGTCAAGTAAAGTTTGAACACAAGTAACAACTCACAGCACAATCAAATTTCAATAACTGTCAAGCTTTCAATGGCAAACTTTCTTAAAATAGACTGGACTTAGAAACCCTTTAATCTTTACGTTTATAAATGAGAAAATGTTAAAGGCAAATTCAAAAGCTTTGATCTTCAGGGGACACAAATTTTAGCTTTCTGATTGGTAATTCAGCTTAGCACCATGCACCATGAATTTGTGGGTAAAAGAAACTTGTATATAAATACAGCTGCATCTAAATGGTAAATGGCGTATACTTGTATAGCACTTTTCTACCATCCTCAAAGACCCAAAGCGCTTCACAGATACATGATTAAATAATATTCAGGTAAAGTTTTTTTTCACTCATACTCTTAAAAATATCGGGATACATATCGTATTGCCAGACTCTTGCCAATACACGCCCCTTGTAAGCAATGATTGGTCTGAGTCATCGTTTCCATGACAACTACTCTCACCAATCAGGAGTGAGCTTGTTGGAAGGCCACACCTCTACCAATTGAAAGCAGGCAACACAAAATCTGTCAAACGTTTTTAACATTTTACGTGGATGGCAGCAGGTTCACCCTACTTTTATTGAGACATCTGATTGGTCAGGTTATAATTTGAATAACTTAACCTAGAGAAAGAGGCAAACCTTGCAGTTTGGGGGCCACGGGTGAAAATTAAATTAGGGCCTTCTTTGCAGTGGTTATATTTAGAAAAAAATCCTTGTAGACAGTAGAAAGAACTAATGCTAAGGATCAAAATTTTTTCTTGAGTATTTAAAACTGAAATTGTTTCATAACTGCCATGAAGCAAAACTTGCAGTCTGCATTGAAATTGAACGGAACATACGAACCCATACGAACGTACGAAACCCATCCCAATTATATCTGCTCGCCCGAAGCAGTTTTCATTTGCAAAGTTAATAATAATAATAATGGATTAGATTTACCTTACAAAATGTATCTAACAATGGTTGGCCTTGAGGGAGGGGGGGGTTAAACCGCTGATCTTTTGATCACAGGCCGACCTGCTCAACCTCCTGAGCTACTGCTGGAAAAACTGAATTCTCTGCTGGATAAGTAGCTACCAACTAGAATATTCCATTGATGCAGAGGGACAGGGGAGGACTAAACACTTTCACACAATCAGTCTTGTTCCATTTCAGTGATTTGGAGTGTTTTTTCTGGATAGAGTTGAATGATAATGGAAACTTTTATTACGTGTTCAGCTCAGGGCCCCAGTGTGTTGGGGGCCCCAGGCAATTGTCTACCTTTGCCTGATGGTAAGTCCGTCCCTGACTACAGAGGACAATCAAGGTGATGCTAAAAAAAATATCAAGCAAAGAATGTTTATCATGACCAATAGAATGACTAACAATTGTTTTTTTTTCTACCTAGAAGTCTATGGGATTTTTGCTTCTTGGAGCCAACTCCTGTTTCAGAGCATCGGGGGGGGGGGCTCCGTCCGCCTCGGCCCTGGAGGATTACTACAAAGGACGCTCCGCGGCAGCGGCGGCGCCTTTCCTTTTCCGGTAATGATCCTTTCGCAGGTTCACCTACGGAAACCTTGTTACGACTTTTACTTCCTCTGAATAGTCAAGTTTGATCGTCTTCTCGGTGCCATCGCTGTATGAGCTTTCACCATCGTCATCCGAAGTCCCTGTATCCTCAGATGAGGAAACCTCCGGTTCAAACTGGTAGGGCTGTACACCCTCCGAACCCTGTGTCGTTAAAATTCCTGTGTTTGATGAAGGCTCATCACCTTCATCCAAAGAAATATCCGCTAAATCGTGGTCTACGTCGCTTCTCAAACCGTCCGCCATTGTTGTTTACACTCTGGGATCCCTGAAGTGACGTCACGCGCAGCCCCCGCCCATCAACACCTATCGCCCAAATTTGAAGCTGTGCACGACCATAAAATGATCAATAAAATCGCGCTGGATCATTTTAAGTGAATATTTTTATCAGATTCGTTTTCCAAGTTCCATTGACTTTCTAAATTAAAAAAAAAAAATTGCAACTGCACGAGGTCTTTAACAACTCCTCCTTCATTTCTGAGGTGGGAGCAGCGTGCTCACTGAGATTCTGCTAGCGCGCATCACTCACGTATGTGGAAGTAGCCAGTCTCTCTCGCGAGGACTTTTTTTGCTTGTGGAGGAGGAAAAAGCGCTCGCGAGGGTCTGATTTGTCCGCGCGGAATGTTTGATGCGTGCGTGGAGATGTCTCATTTCTGCGCGAAGTTTTGACATAAATAAAACTCCATATGTGTCCCCCAAATATTCCAAGAGACATCCACATACAAAGCTGCTAGCTCCTCCCACACCCGGCGTAGTGACAGAAACACATTTTTTGACAAGCGGCAGGCTGTGAATTTGTCACGCGGTGAAAGAGGCGCATAAGTCACGTTCAGTATGAAAGCACTTTCAGCAGCTTCAGGGCTCCTCCTCCACCCAGCTGACTGGAGGAATGAATGAATGAATGAATGAGTGAGGAGGTACTGGACAGCCCGCTGATGTCCCGCCTCCAGACCCATATACCTCACCGTGTGTTGGGTTTAAATAAAAGGTCTCTTCTTAATAAAGTTAATAAAAAGACACAAACCAGTCAGGTTAATTTCAAAACACTCTTTGCTGCAAAAAGGAGAGACAGAGGAGTCAGCACATGTTAGCAGAATGTCTTCCTCCTCCGCTCTGCCCTTCTTCATTAGCATTAGACCTTTATTATCTTAAGAAACAAAGACAGGAACAAGACCATATTTGGGAGAGCATCTAAGAAAGGGGGAGGCTATGGGGGAAGGTGAGCAACACGTGAAGGGGGGTGAGTAAACAAAGAAGAAAACAGACTCAGGCCAACTGCACCCCCAAACATTCTTAACATTCTTTGCAACACTCCCACCTGTTGGGGGTACAGATGGCCACACTTGGGTCCAACATCTAAATTACGAAACTTAAAACATCAAACACTGCACCGCTCACATAAATGAGTTAAGGTATAGGCTCTCATAAACTAAGTTAAGAAAAGATGCCGGACTTGCAGAGGGGGCGAAAACCCTGAGGGCAAAATTCCCCCTCGACCCACCATTAAGGTGCAATCACACATAAGGCTGCAAACCAACACAAATGGCATTTTTTTTAATGCTTTAAGCAATATATTCATCTTCTTCAACATCGTCTTCTTCAGAGTCAATCTGCTCTGCCAGAAAGTGGAGACTGGCAGGGTCAGGCTAACTTTCGATGGCTTTGGTGATAAGGCGTTGGATAAGTGCGCGAAGACAAGGAATGAGACAACACCCGCAGGTGGTTAGAATCACAGTAAAAACAGCAAGAGAAATAAGCACTGAAGAAATGAGGCCTTTGTAGGCCCCAAAAATATTTAGCCAACTGTCGCACATGGAGGTATCTACTCCGGAATGTTCTTTCATCTTCTTGTTCAGGCTTCTGAGGCCTTCAACGGCACGAGTAAGACTCCCATCTGCAGCTGTGTTGTTAGGAATAAACGTACAACACTCAGCTCCAAAGAGAACACAGACTCCACCTTTCTCGGCCAGGAGCATGTCTATGGCAATGCGGTTCTGGAAGGCCATAAGGGGGGTAGCTGCTAGCTGTTCGTGGACAACCTTAAATCCAGCTTGTCTCCAGTTATTGAGTCTCTGGACTTTGTAATGACCACAAAACGTTTTTTGGCGTGTTTGTCATGGTTGTGTCCTCCAAGCGTGCAGTGCTAGGAGTCCAAGGGCGATCACAGAGGTCTTCATTGCTCTGGGTTTTGTGACCTGCTGATGAGTAGAGCTGGGAGTAAGGGATCTGATGATTTCTTCAGCACCCAAGGGTTTTGATACCGGGTGACTTCCACCCTTACTCCTCCTTCAGAGGAGCAAGGGTGGAAGCAATGGCTCTGATGTATCCAGGTGGTTCTCTCAGCAATTTTCACAGCTGTGGAGGTTGTTAGCTGGACTGTGAACGGCCTTCCCAACGTGCAGTCAGCCAGTTCTTCCTTTTGATCACCTTGATCAGGATCTGGTCTCCTGGTTGCAGCAGCTCCACCTGTGAGGAAAGAGGACAGTCTGGCAGATTATTTGTTCTAGCCACATCTTTACTTCTTAACATATCTCGCATCCATTCTGCTAGAGTTGGTTCATCTATAGATTGCTCTTTAACATCTGACAAAATGGGTAAGGTAAATGGTCTGCCATAAATTATCTCAAAAGGGGTAAGTGTCTGTTACTGTTGATTCTGGTGGGAAATCTGAAAGATTCGGATAGAGTCTTTCAGTCATCATGTTGTCCGTACAGATAAGGCCTTTGCGGCACAGGTCGTAGGGGCTGTTTTTGGGCTTTTTGTCTTGGCTTGTTCTTTCCTTTTTGAATGGTTTGGGTGAGGCAGCTGCTGCTCCATTCCGTTCCTCTTCCGACTCATAGTTTGGTGGTGAGTCATCTTCTTCCACTTTTGGGGACGTGAGTAGCACTGGAAGTGCAGCTGTGGGTGTCCTTCTGCCACTAGAGGGAGCACCTGCTGCTTCTACTGGTCCCAGCTGCAGCTGCAGTACCCCCGGTTGTCCTGAGGGGGTTGCAGTACCACTACCTGTTCAGCAGGGGCGGGCCCTGGTGTGGTTGGTGTTGTAGTGGCTGTTATTGTCCACCATGGAACAGTGCGGCTCCATCTGCAGCCTGCTGGCCCCGCCTTCCTTCTCTTCCTGTTTCCTCATCTGGCTTTACTAACATGGCTGCAGCTGTAACATGTGGTCTCCCCTTTTGTTCCACTCATTTCTGTTGTCTGAAATTGGCCTGATCCATCTAGGCCTTGGCTCATGAATTTTACATCTCCCTTTAATTCTACTTTACTCTGAGCTTTCCCCATTTCTCCCTTTATTCTTATTTCTTAACAATTTAATTTCTAACGCACACACTTTCACTCTTCACTCATCCAACTTTCTTTTCACTCACACGCGGTCTCTAACACGCACACTTTCACTCTTCATTCATCCAACTTTTAACAGCTTAATTTCTAGCTCACACACTTTTACTCTTCACTCATCCAACCTTACTTCCATTTACACGTGGTCCAGACCCACACAAATCGTCACACCCTTGTAGTAACTTTGATTTTAGGTCACTCACCTTTATAGCTATCAGGCCTTAGGTTTATTTTTAATCAGATCGGATGGTGAGAATATCTTTTCACCGTTAAAATAAATTTAATGGACTCTACGAGCCCGCACAGGATTCTCAGCTTTTTTTACTTTCATTCCCCTCGGACATAAGTGTCTGCTGTTTTCTTATGTCTTACACTCATGTAAATCCGCAGATATACAATACAACTCGGAATTTTTCTCAAAAATCCTACAACTCATACGTTTCATCATTGCAAATTGTAAATGCACTACACTCATGTATAAAATCCTTTTTATCGGAATTATACACTACAACACGTTCACGTATTATGCAGTTATATTTCGAACAGAAATCACACGTATTTGAACTCAATCAACTCATACGTTTAACCACTGCAAATTGTAAAGTACTACACTCATGTATAAAACCCTGTTTATCGGAATTATACACTACAACTCACGCATGCTCTATAGCTTAGCAATACGCTACAAACTCATGTATCTTTGTCAAAATACACTACAAAATTGATATTCCTCAGGAGACGTCACCGTCTTTCGGAGGGCGACTTTGAAAGGTTCCTACGACCGGCCTTTCTCTCGATGTCCGAGGACTTTGGTTTCGGTCCCCTGCGGGCTCGGCTGTCGACAGACTTTGGTCTCCTTCCCCCGTCGTCCTCCTCCAAACGGCTGTTGTCTCCCGGGTTTCGGCACCAAGTTATATTGGGTTTAAATAAAAGGTCTCTTCTTAATAAAGTTAATAAAAAGACACGAACCAGTCAGGTCAATTTCAAAACACTCTTTGCTGCAAAAAGGAGAGACAGAGGAGTCAGCACATGTTAGCAGTATGTCTACATCCCCTGCTCTGCCCTTCTTCATTAGCATTAGACTTTTATTAGCTTAAGAAACAAAGACAGGAACAAGACCATATTTGGGAGAGCATGTAAGATAGGGGGAGGCTATGGGGGAAGGTGAGAAACACGAGCAGGGGGGTGACTAAACAAAGAAGAAAACAGACTCAGGCCAACTGCACCCCCAAACATTCTTAACATTCTTTGCAACACTGTGATTGGTTGTTCAGCTCTGCACACAACAACTGTTATTCATATCAGCCTTGCGGGCCGCACTAACAGTAATCTTTCATATTAAGATGGGGGCCGCAAACCATCATCCCTCGGGCCGCGAGTTTGAGACCCCTGACCTAAACGCATCGAGTATGTCCAATGACTGGAGCTGTTGGCAGCCGGAATCTCTTGTGTCTCACTAACCTGATGGAACTGGGAATCTTTCTGTGATTAGGCTGAGCTAGTTCAGCTCCCCCATGAGCCTAAACTGGATGAAGTTGTTGTGGATATAATCAGATCAATGGAACTTCAAATATGACTCTTTGAAAAAGTTTTGTTCTTATTTTGTAGGTTCTGTCAATTTCGTCATTCGTCAGTTTTCTGAATGGATAGATGAACGTGGCAGAGATCTCCTCCTGCCACTCCAAGCTGGATCAGTCCAAAATTTTCATGGAGGATGTTCAGGAACTCCTTACCTGCAGAAAGTGGAGCGTTTGTGGATGAGGTCGCAGGGTGCCTAAGACCAGTGTTCATTTTGACAGAGAATTTTAATTTAGTTTTAGTCATAGTCTTTTGACTAAAATAGGGTTTAGTTTTACTCGCAATTTAGTCATGTTGTTTAGTGTTTAGTCATGTGGCCATTAGTCGACTAAATTACAGAAGATATTTAGTCGACAAAAACATAAATAAAGGTAAAGCGGCTGGGTGGGGAGTGGCTGGGTGGGTCAGTGGGCTAGGTGAAGGGCTGACATACAGGAGCCCTGGGTTCGATCCCAGGGTTGTCCACTGATCCCCACCCAGATTGGGTCCTTAGGCAAGACCCTTGACGCTGCTGCCTAACTGGGTCCCTGTGCCCCTCAAGTACAGGGTTGTGTCAGGAAGGGCATCCGGCATAAAAACTCTGCCAAATCACTGATGGGAAACAGTGGGTGCTGTTACACTGTGGTGACCCCAAAAGGGATAAGCCGAAAGTATTTTAATGAAAGTGTGATCATATGAAAACACGCAAAGATTTTACTAATTTGAAAAAAAATATTTTACTTCACTTTGCTTTCCAAACTTGTCATTTCTGCGAATTCAGCTTCAACATCTTAAAACACATTAAAAGAAAAAATATATATATAATTCCATCCCATTATTAATAGGAAAGTGTCTATTTGGATGTAATTTTCAAAAAAGTGTGGCTAGTGCTAAACATTTTTCTTAATCGCACAGACACAGAGGAAAGGGGTTAAGGTTAGGATTATGGTTACAGTTAAACAAGCAACTGTTTCCTGTCTCTGCAGCTCACGGCTCCACCAGGGGATGGGTTAAATGTGGAGAACATATCTCACACATTTAGGAGCGTGACAGTTAATGGGACTTTAACTTAAAAGTTTAATTTTAAATACGTGTGGCCAACAAAAAAATCCAGCCTTGGACACACTTAAAATGCAGCAATGGGATCTTGGCTTCACGTATTACATGTGGACAAAACATGGATTTCCATCATATTCAGTACTAGCCACATGTAAATATGTGTAAATAACATCAGCCTCATTATAAATGTCTGAACGTAAAAAAAACTTGTATTGACGAGGTAGTCAAGTGTAAAAATGCATTAAAAGAAAGAAAACATTCACTAGGGAGTAAGCTGTCCAGAACACCTGTGAGCATGTTATATGTGCTTGAACAGCATGTCTGTGATGAACTGTAATACCACCGCCGGCCAATAGAGGGCGCTGTTGTCATGTAAGAAGTGATGGTGTTGGAGATTAAAACGGTGACTGACTGTTAAACTGAAGAAGCAGCGGGGCTGCTAGCTCTCTGAAATACACAAAAACATTGGTTTATAACTTTACAAACGTCATGCTAAAACAAAAACGCATTACAGACATTAGGGGGAGAATTCGGATTCAGCTCAATACACTGGAAATAATCGTGTTTGTATGTTTACCTTTGTGTGGATTTCAGGCTTGCTTGTCTGCAAACGTCGCTTCAGGTTTTCTTGTGTTTTTGCCTGTGATGGTCGCTCCACACGACGTCTTGTTGAGTGTCGTGTTAAATATAGAATTTGTCCCTACATGTACTCTTCTTTTTCTACCTTGAGTAGACATTTTTCACCTATATCACAGACACAATTCATTGAATCAGCGTCTTAGCGGGCTGCTGCAAGACTCTGTGTTCTGATTGGATCATTTTGCATTTGCTCCCGCCCACCTCCTCCAGGAGTCGTTATGATTGGATGTCGTCTTCAAACAGCTTTTTTGTTTTGTTTTTATTCGTTGACGAAAAAGTCTATCAATTTTGTTAACGTTTTCGTGTCTGGGCGGGAGTTTTTGTTTCGTTTTTGTCGGGTGAAAAATGTCGTTGACGAAGACGATGACGAAAATTTTTTGTCAACGAAATTAACATTTGTGCAGAGGCTTCATGGTGGTGTTATGTGGCTTAAGGAGGCTCTGTTTTCATGTTGTCTGGTGCTCCTCTGCCGCCCTGGGGGCTGCAGCTCTCAAGTTTGTGCTGTCAAAATGCTACAGGACACCTGGAGGCTGACTTGGCCAACTGCTGAAGGCAGCAACAACCATGAAAACATTTTTCTGCCTCTTTTGATTTCTTGGCTGTTCTCACTGAGCCTCTTAATTACAACTGTGCACCTGCTGCTAATTGCATCATCAGGCGCATCAGCTCCATGTTCTTCTTGTTTTCCAACTGCTGTGGAGCTGAAGAGTAAAAAAACAAAAAAAAAACAAAAAAAACAGAGATTTGTAGTATTTTCTCTATTATATGAATTGTCTTTGATCTATGAATATCAACAAAGTCACAAAGCAGAGCACAAATAAATGTGTCATTTCCTGATATCCAGGGTGGCCTGTGTGCACCATGAAAGCACCAACGTCCCACAGCTTCATTTGACTGCTAAGTTGTTGAAGCATAGAACATTGAAACAACCCATGTTCTCATGGTTCCACCTCAGGACTATGGTGTGGTAGACCACAAACTTTCTTGCCTTATGGAAAGTTTTTCAGTCTTTAATCTGCTCCAATCTGGTTTCCTGAGGAAACTTTCCACTTTCCAAGATCACTGATGTAAAATTTGTGGGGCGTCATGCCGACATGTTACTGCATTAAAACATGCCAGACATGCAGGGTTGCTGTTGCAGAAGCAAACATTTCTGCTGCAAAACCAGAAACACTTCCAACACAGATTGAGAGCAATCAGAGGCCGGCGGTCCAGCTGTGATGACACAGAGAACCAGTAAAAGCCTGAAGTTCCTGCTCATAAGAAAAATCTCATGTATCTAAAAGGCAAGAACATTTCATCATCACCCAATTATTGAAAGAAAAGCTTTGCTAAAACACTTTTAAGACAGGCTTCGTGTTTTCATAGCAACAGCATGTTTGATATCTGCAGAGACAGATTGTTTACAGCCCGGTTGCATCACCTCCTTTTTAAAACCATAAACATTTAGGGATTAAAAGGAACCGCTCCTGCGTTTTTTTTAAAGCCAGTCTTAATTCTTCTAACTACTGGCAATGAGGTTCTGCTGAAATCAACCCCAGACAAATATTTTTATGAGCGTTCTTCCTCCCGGAAATGTAAACAACTTGACTTACAGGCCTTTTGAAAATGAAATCTCCAGTTAAATGTTGAAACTGGGCTGCAAAGCTGCCTGTTCAGAGACAGCTCAGCTCCTTTGGGGGGTAAGATGGACTGGAAGGAGAGCAGGCTTCAAATGAGCCTCCTCATTGTCCCGGTGTTGAGTCAGCAGACAGATTCTTTTCATGGAGAATCCAGAGTAACACTGTGATGCTGATTGATGGGATCATCACTCTTGCTCTGGAGCTAAAAGTGTCAGCAGGACTTCTCAGAACAAACCCTGGTACTTTGATGAAAGTAAGGAACAAATAATGAACAGGCGATTGCTCCTTCAGAAGTATAGCTGCATTTCCATTACACATTTGCTCAAAACTTTATCAAAATTCTAGGAATTTCGAAAAAAACAGTTTTGAAATGACACCGTTTAAATTAAATCATAATTTTGCGATAAAGCACAAACCAACTCTCGCGACACTGCAATATGCGATCGGGGCCGATATGGAATAGGCAGCGGCTGCAGGAGACCAACGGGGTGGGGGCACCTGCATGAGGGCATCAGAGGAAAACCAGGGTGGTCGTGATCCAGGTGAGTGTCAGGGCAGGCGGTAGACGAAGCAGGGTCAGATGAATCAGAAGATCAGGTCAGGTTGAGAACTCTCAGTGATGCAGGCAGGGTGGCACAAACATGACTTTGCAGTGAGCAGAGCTAGCAGATCAGACTAAATACTGCTGGGAGAGTGATCACTGATGAAAGCAAGCTGTGGAGCTCCTTGGAGTGACAGCAGGGGCTGATGGGAAGTGTTGTATCGCGAACCAGGAAGTGCTAGAACTCTGGAGATAGTTCCCGCTGAAGGCCAGAGGGGGAGACGGGGGACTGATTCATGACACCGGCAACACAAAAACACAAGATTAAATTAATGAAAGTAAATTAATGTAGCCACAAGGGGGCCCAAGCCAGGGTCTCATTGTGCCGGTCCCAAGCCCGGATAAATACAGAGGGTTGTGTCAGGAAGGG
>NW_023416908.1:148994-163366 GCF_002922805.2 Oryzias melastigma | reverse complement strand
TTGCTGTTCACACCAGCCCATGCCAACACATGCTCATACTCATGCTAACACGCTAACACATGCTCACTAACACACATCAACATGTGCTCACATGTGACTGGACATTCTGAACGTGTGAAACTGAAGCATTGTGATTTATTGATCGTCAGAGTTCATGCTTGCTGGAGACAGCTTGAGTTAAACCTTGTTGTGCCGCCGCCGCCTCCTTTTTCAAAACTTTTCAAAACTCCCTCTGGATTCTGTCAGTAATAACTTTGTTGATCTGACAGCATAAACATTGCTGGATAATTCTCCACGTTTAATTTTTTCATTTTCATAACTTTTCCTGAAACGTTGGCTGGATTGGAACCATCATGAATACTTGGCCTGAATCCACAGTGTTGCTGCCACAGGCTTCTCTGACAGGTCACGCTCACTTTTAAAATTACCTCTGGCTGACATCCCTTGTGTAATTTCACTTCCCAGCCTGCTCGCCCAATCACACACAGAAACACACAATTTATGTATTTATTCTCTTCCTCTGCAGCTTGTTCAGAGCTCTGTTCATGTCACCCTCCTTTGACAAGTAAAGCTTAGGTTTTTAATTTTTTATTCAGCAAAAATATCCAAAGCATATTGATTCCAATGCTTTCTGGCTGACAACGTTAGCTCAGGAACCTGAAGAGGAGACGGTCTGAATGAGTTCTCACTGTTCCTGGAAGTCCTGATAAAACTTTCTCTTCTCAGTCATTCTTCATAATGTACACCTGATCACTTCCTTCGCCAAAGATAAACATCCTAAAACTATTCGAACCTCACACATGTATCAGAGGTTGTGGGCGTTGGGTCTGTTCCTGTTGGTCAGGACCATCTGAGTTCCTCTGTAGGGGAAAACATACTTAAGTATTCAGATAAGGGAGGCCACACCTTCCAATCATGCGCAGACCTCTAGGAGCGAAATGGATTTCAGTACCCCTCTGAAAAATACTAAGAGCTGCTGTTAGGTTCGTGCACACAGTTAAAGACCCATCCCCCCAACAAGGGTGAGGGGGCAAAGCCTAAGACATACAGGCAGCTGATTCTGTTTTAGGATGCCGTAGGGCCACTTTGGGAGGTGCATCTATTCACCCCCTCCAAACGGCGGAATGCAACATGGCCTTCCAAGTGCAATTCCTCCTCTTACCACTCGGCTGGTTTCCCCCCACTGCCAGTTGTTTTTTAAATAAATGTTTGTGTGTTATAGAGATCAGCTCCCCGATGAAAGAGTCACTGTGGTTTGGCCTCACACTTCTCTAGATCTGTGCTCCTTGAGTCTCAACCATGAGAAACTCCCATGGCTTTGATTCCATTCTGTCTACCTGTGTGCTAAGAAGTCCTGAGGCTTGGAACAGTGCTGGTGTGAGCCGCTATCAGAGTATGAATGTGTCTGAAATGTAAGAAGAGCTTTAGCTCTGGAAAAAGTGGAAGAGACTTTTCTTGCTCTGGAGTAACACTTTTAAAACCTCTGCCTCAGAACCTGGTTTTGTAGAAAGGTCATGTGACCGATGACTTCTGGATAACAATAAAAACTCCCAGCATGCTTTGAGAAGAACAGAAGAAAGTCTAATTTTAGAAACAGAAGAAAATATGACTAATATATCACCACATTTAGACACAGGAGATCATTCCAAAAGGACAAGAAGAAACCGGACTTCACAGCACAAGTGTCAAAGTCGAGGCCCAGGAACCGGATCTGGCCCGCCAGGTAAATATATCCACCTCTCCAGATCATTTTCTTTTATTATTATTGATGGAAGTTCAAATTTTGTTTCAAACTAATGATTCTGACAACAGTATTCCTTTAAAAAAAAGAATTGTATTTCGCATATAACACCTTTATATAAATTAGGGATTTTAGGGATGATCTGATCATGTGATCAGAAATCGGGCCCGATCACGTGGTTGATGACTCGATCGAAATCGGGCTCCATTGTCGTTTCCTAGTCTATATTTGTTCTATTTTTACTTGTTTATTAAAGCTACTTCACAGAACTGTTCTATTGAAGTTTTTAATGGTAAAATAAGGTTAATGAAATATAAATAGGGGACAACACAAATCTGTATATTCCATTTGTTCATGTTTTAAATGTGTTAAAAAAAGTATCGGATCGGGACTCAGTATCGGCAAATCCACAAAATCCAATCACACGGAATCGGATTGGGCCCAAAAAACCTGATCGGGACATCCCTAATATAAATTACTACAAAACCCCTTACTTTTTACTCTATGACATCTTGGCATTCTTCCTCTGAGGAAAGTGGCTGAGGCTGGAAGCAGATTTTCAGAGCCGTCCTTGAATGCTGCTGAGTTTGTGATTTGAAGAGTGGATAACAGAAGTCACCGGAAAGTTGTCCAAAACAAAGAAAACAAAGATTCTGCAGGAATCTGTTTGTCTGAGCGGAAGAGCTGTGGGGCAGCGTTCATCCTCTAAGTTCAGTTCATGATAGGAGGGGAGAAACTCATGTTTGCTGTCATGTTTAAGAAAAAGTGTTTCATTGGTTTCTCATCACTTGTAGGAGGATTTGTTGATGATGTAACACTGTGTGTTGTCTTGCTTTGTTTTTGTTTTGAAACACGTTGAAACCTTGACATGTACCGACCCCCGTTTGAACCACAGCATCACCAGCTTGAGTCTGGAACACCTGCAGACATGTTTCCATCTCCAGACTGACAGACCCTTCAGGGACAGGTTTGCATCTTAGAATTCAGACTTAGCGGCTGGTGCTGCTTTCAGCCCATGTGATGAAGAGGCAGGGATGTTTGGATCCATAAGCAAATGGGTTAATGGACAAAGGCAAGACATAAGCGTGGTCAGAGTCCAGGCATGGGCCGAGGCAGGAGGAAGGCAGGTAACCGAGGAGACAGGCGGAGATCATAAACCAGGTGGTGAAACAAGGAGAAACGCTCAGAGATGTATGCCAAGCAGTACAAGACTTTGCAATGAGGTGGTGACAGCAGGCAGACTATATACTGGTGGTGATGAGGTAGATTGGGAACAGCTGAGGAGATCTGGCTGATGGAGAGACTGCTGAGAGAGGAGAGGGAGTGCAAGGTCAGTACTCAGGTGAGGGGTCCCTCTGGTGGTCAGATGTGGTGCCTGATGGGGGAATCCTGACAGCCCCTCCCACATCCTTAAGCACATAGCCTAAACTCTAACAGATTAAGTGCTATGTACAACTCTGTTGTGTTCAGTCTTCAGTCGTTCATCCTACGATGAACGAAGGAAGACTGAACATGCATTCCAAAATGCTTTCCAAAAATGACCCACGATGGGTGAGATCTGTGACATTCATCTTCATAAAAATAATTCCAGATGTTTTCAGGCTGTAAAACTCCTCACTACAAATTTTATTCTCTTTTCTCATACAGACATAAACATGTTTCTCTGCTCTCTCTTAAAGTTCAAACCTTCATAGTAAATAGTTTCAGGATTACAGAATGAAAACAAACTTGGGCTTTCAAGGAAGTTAGAAAAGCCATTGCTAATTAAAGCCGCAAGCGGCGTTGGATGGCCCGCAGTCGCTACCCGCCCTCACCCTCGCCACCTGCCCCTACGCACAATCGCTGCCCGCCCCTACGCACCATAGCCGCCCTCCACGCCCACCTTTGCCATAAGCTCACCTGCTAAGCAGCCACTATGCACCACTAATCCGCCTCATCCACTTACTGTTTAGCTGGACTTAGATGTATATGTGAAATTGACGAAAAAAGCACTTTTTTCAAAATGGCGGCTTTTCTGTTAGTGTAAGCTCCATAGCAACCATTTTATGCTTTGTTCGCCTGAGGTCACCGAACAGATTGATATTAGTTTCGCAAGAATCGGCAAAAGTACATTTTGGATTTCCCTAGCAACGGGGGTTGTTTGCTAACCACGCCCACATTCCCTATATGTTCATATTCAATGATATTATACCTGTTACAGCTTAAGCCTGGGATCAACATATTAAAATCTCATAGCAATGCATTGAAATATGAGTGTATTAACACTACGCCACTTTTACGAGCTCGCCACCCGCACGCCGTTCAAAATCTATAGCTTGTAATACCATATATTTTATGGCAATGGCTTCCCAATGATGCCAAAAGCGTTTGGAAATGATTGATAAATATCCCTAAAAGTTATTTTTGTTTGAAGCTGATGCTAACAGTGTCTTTTTAGACAAATCAATCGGCCCTTCCCAAGGTCAAAGGTCAACTAAACTTTAGGGGTTGTTGGAGACTAGTGAGAGTGGCATGTGGGTCAAAATTCGTAAAAATCGGACTAACAAAAGGTACGTTTCATCTTTGTAAAATTCACAAAATGTCAGATTTTGAAACAAAATGGCCGCCAAGTGATTGGTCGTGAAGCCATCCCATAATAATGTAAAATTTAGCCATGGATATATCCAGTATAGCTATGTTGGTTTCGCTCACGAATTGCGAACTTTTATTTTGATTTTGCTGAGTCAGCAGTTTTTTTCGCAACGGTTTTTTGTGTACCATTTTAAGCATTGCGGCTTCAAAAGTTATATAATTTCGTTCAGCTTGAGCCTCCGCACGAGCGAATTCCCTTATTGCGCAAATCGGCCAAAATATGTGCAAGCTAGCTAAAACCGTGGCGGTTGCGACCTTGGCACGCGCACGCCATTCAAATTCTACAACTTCTAATTGCAACATTTTTCTCACAGTAGATTCCCATTTATGGTGGATGATTTGCCATAACATTTGATAAAACCCCCTAGGAGGTATTTCTTTTTGTAACTTGCAGTAAAAGTGTTTTTTTTTTTTTCAAAATTTCAAGATGGCGGCATCTTCCCAAAGTCAAAGGTCAATGAAACTTCTAGGGTCGTTGTAGACTCCCGCTATCGACATGATTCTCAAGTTTCGTGAAAATCGGACAAACAAAAGTGTTGTTTTCCCATATTGTTGAAAATCGTGAAAATCGCCATTTCTCTGAATTCGCCACAAGATGGCCCCCAAGCCGTAGGTCATGTGGCCATCCCATAATAATTTCAAATGTTCCTGGGCTTATCCCCGACATGTGCCATGGGCTTTCGTTTGCGTATTTCGAAATATTTTTTTTTTGCCCCCTTAAGTGATTTTTGGCCCATTCATTATTTTTTACGAAAACCCTCGCCGTGATGTCATCGTTTTGGGCGGGGTCACGCGCAACATGCCAAAAATTCATTTTCAATTTTCCCTAGGTGTGATAAAATTTTGAGGTGCTTTTCGTTCATGTGGCGGGGGTAAAATTTTGGCTCAAAGGCGCAGAAAGGTAGAATGTCAAAGCAAAAGCATTATGGCCCGCAGCAACAGTCTACTGACTGCTGCTGCGGACCATAATTATACACTATTGGCCCTTTTACTGTTCCACATCTCGTTCTTTCTGTATTGCAAATCAATGAGTTCTTAAAACTTAGCAGTCCAGCTCTTTGCTGATTCTGGTTTGTTTTACAGACGGCACCTGAAACGGGATTTAATGTCCAAGTGTGATTTGAAGCTCATCGGCAGAAAGTTAGGATCTCTCGGTTGAACTTTTAGTGACAAAAATTTGTTTTTTTCTCCTGGTCCTAAATTTTTGAAGCTGTTGTCACCTCTCATGTGTTTTACAGACTCAGTGAACTCTATAAAAGACGCAGTAAGTGTTGCGTTTCTGCTGAGACTGAAACTGTTTATCTCATCTTTGACCTTTGAAAAAACCTGATGGTAATCATCTCCAGCATGTATCACTGTGCAGAGGACTGTGCGTTAAAGATGAAGGTCTCTGAAGGAGAGTGTTCAGAGACATGGGAGGATATTGATCCTGCTCTAGAACTGCTGCTTTCATCCCAGAGCACCGCTCTTCCCAAAGGTCAACTTCAGATTTTTCTGTTTCATTTCAAAGTCCTCAAGCAAGAGAAAATACTTTTCTCAAATGGGTTTGTGCTACGACTAGGCACTGGTATAGTGGTTAGCCCTCTTTCCTCACATTAGAATGTCCTGGTTCAAATCCCAGTTGGGTTCTTTTTGTGTTGAGTTTGCATGTTTGGCTTTTCCCCAGTTGCCTCCTACAGTTTATACACATGAGGTTTATTGGTGCATCTAAACTGTCTCTGGGTGTGTGTGGTGGGGGAGAGGTGGCTGTGCAACAGACTGGCAACATCCCCCCTCCCCCCAACATTTGGTGTTATAGGCTGGCTGGTTAGTTGGTTGGAAAGATGGATGGAGTTTTGTCGTCCCTGGTATCATGCTACAGAAGCACAACAATCCCATGACCTCCGCGAGCTCCTCCCTCTCCAGCTCATTCAGATTCTTCATCTGACATACAACCTTCTGTGGGGAGGGGAGGGGGGGGTTCAGACCAGTATTTTTCAGAGGAACCAGGGCTCATGTGTGGAGATGCTGCTTCATCAGGAGCCTGTTATGTTTTAGTTGATGTGTAATCCATGTAATCCATCCATTGCTGTTGCTGTAGATCAAGATCCAAAGGATCAGTTCCGGCCCGATCCGAATACTACCCTTCTCCCTTCCCCTTAGCCCTCCCCCTTGATTTGAAGTGGCAGTTGAAGTCAAAGTCGTGTCCGGATAATTATTTTTTAAGTTTCACTCTCCAAACATCATCCATCCATCTTCCTGTCCGCTTCGTCCCTTTTGGGGTCGCGGGGTGCCGGAGCCTATCCCAGCTACTGATGGGCGAAGGCGGGGTTTACCCTGGACAGGTCGACAGTCTGTCACAGAGCCGCAATCACACTGACATACACTCTCACATTCACACATCCACACCTAGGGGTAATTTAGAGTCACCAATGAACCTATGAAGCATGTGCAGGAGAGAAGACGCAGAGCTGCAGCGACGCCTCTGTACAGGAAGACCAGAAGACCTGTCCGCCTTTGGCGTCTGAATACCCTGAAGAGCTCCTGCAGCAGATCTTTTATATCTCTTCTGATTTTCATACACCTGCAACCTATGTAGGAGGAGGAGGAAAAAGGCGGGAACCATGTGGTGGGTTCCTCAGGGAAGAGTTCTCTAAAACCAATATGCAGCATGCAATAATGGTCGCAGAGGAGCCAAGGTCAGATTTTCTTCTTTTCTTAGAGTAGAAAGAGCACATCCATTGTTTGCAAATGCCACATCATCATAAGATCCAGCTCCACCAAACATTTCCTGCATTGCTTCCATTTTATACAGTATGCCCCTCCTACTGGGCATTGCTCTCAATTATCAGTTAGTTTCCAAAACAGTTTTATTATGCCTTTCACAAACAAACAAACAAAAAAACATTTCTATAGTCCACATCAATAGCATCATCTGTTTTTAACAGGAATTACAAGTTTCACCTTAAAAATAAACAGAGATAGCGTCAGGTGAGTCACGTGACTGCCAGGGTTGGTCGCTAACTTCCTGTAATCAACCAAAGCAAAATAAGTCAAAGATGACGACAAGATGGGCTATATAAGTGTAAGCATAATGATTAAGTGTTGGCATCCCCGTGTGCACCAAGGGGAACCTGCAGAGGAACAGGGACAGAGAGGAACGTAAGTACATTCAATGAATGACATGCTTCCACATCCTCTCCTGAGTGCAGTGATTGGCTGACGGTGCCACACCGTCACAAACACAGGCCGGGCCCGTTACCACGATAAAATGCAGTTGGAAAAGATTGCATTTGTGACATGGAAAATACACTGGGCGGGGCCACAAGCTCTCAGCAACAGGGAGGAGATTGGGGGGGGGTTACCCTTCACCAACAGCGGCCCACACCTCAGAGGTGAATTTCTAATGAACTCCTGCCACTCTGCAGAAATGAGATCCTAGAAAACAACACAGGTTTTTGATTTGGGTTAAAAAATGCATCATCATGAATGAAAGACCTCTGGGAATGCTTTGGAAACAGATCAGACGATGATCGGTGTGAGACTGGATTTCATTTTGTGCCACACTGATCTTCTCTGGTGTGTCGGAACCAAAAACCTGGCAGCTTTTTCTTGATGAATGTTTGTGATTCTGCATATTTGATGCTGATCCAGTACGAATAATTATGTGCCAGTATCAACAATACCAATACTTATCAATAAATGAGGTGGATGCCTTACAGACTTGTTAAACCTCAATTATTTCCAGACCTTAGGAGTTTTTTGTGATATTTTTCTTTTCCATTGTCAAATCGTTAAAAACCAGGAAAGAATTGGGACTTTATTTATGATTGAATATAAAATACTTTACTATGAAACTCTTTTCAAAAAAATCTTATAACTAATAACTTCATGTTCTCTGTGCAGAAACTCCTAATGAATCCACCTCAAGACCGCTGTTCTTCTGCTGCAGCTCTGCAGAAATGAGGCCAAAAGGGAACCAGGTACCATCTCTGAAGCTAGCAGGAGCCGTTTTGTAACTCTTCTATTTTACATAACACTTTCCTCGCCAAGTCACACCAACGCATCACAAATAACAACAGCTGGCTGTGAGAATGACAGCCAACCATCAGCCGCTTGCAGTCGCTTGGCAACAGCAGAACACAAACGCAGCGTTTCTCTCTTTTCTCAGGCGCCTTGAGAAACTCTGTTTTTTTCAGCGCTTTGTGGTGTGTCGTGTCCTAATCTTTCATCAGCTGATCTGTGAGATCTTTTCTGTTTACAGCATGACTCACTGGATGGAGGTGTCTCCATAATGAGCTTTATTCCCCTGGAACTCATTTCTGAGGTTGAACTCCATCATTTTTAAAAACACACATTCTTATGAAGAAGGGACTTTTTTATATTTAAAATCGAGTTTATTTATGAGGCTGTTTATCCTAACAACAAACTAACTGGTATTTCTCTCCTTTAAAGTGACATTTCTAAGTATTTTATTTTCTAATGAAGTTTGCCTGTTTTAGGGGAGGTGGTCTTGGTGGTGGGGGTGGTGTTCCTTTGTTTCACTTAAAACAAAAACATTAATAAATATAATAATATAATAATATAATATTTACATACAAGCACAAATTTAAACTTATTTTATGTGCAACAACTTCATTCATTGTAGGTAAACTATTTAAACATCTTTCTTCTTTACAGTATGTTTTGTAACTTTACATAACATTATGATGTTTAGTCAACAAAAACATATTTAAAATTAAACTCAATGCTTCCATCATATTGACCCTGTTTGCTTGCCGTAGTACATCTTCTTTACTGATTTGAATGCTTGTCCGTGGACTCAAAGATTGCACTTGATTAAAGATAACAAGAGTGCATCTGACTGAGCAACCTGTAGAACCACTTTCCTGCAGGAAGCTTTATGCTTTGCTGATGGTGATTGAGGATAAGTTGCCTAGCAACAGACCGCTCTGCTTCCTCCCTCATCTCCTGTTTTCTTCTCTCTCCCACCGTGCTTATTGGCACCACCTGTGGGTTGGTGCTGCTCATTGATGCACGTTGTCTGAAGTCTTGGTCTCATGCCTCCGTACGGGGGGGTTAACGAGTTCTGTGGGAATTTGGGTTGTCCAGTATGTAGTAGTGATGGGAATTCTGGCTCTTTTGACAGCGCCGGCTCTTTCCGATCGGCTCACTAAAAAGAACCGGCTCTTTCGGCTCACAAACAGCTCTTTAGGTTGTTTTGTTGGTTTAAATAATTTATTATCAACAACTATATAAAATTATGCACAAAAAGAATTGTTAATATAACAACTTGTTTTTCTTTTGTAAATATGCTTTTATTTCACTCATATAAAAAGAAAAATAAATAAAAAATATAATAACATACAAAAAAAACTATTTACAATTCAACACAACTGTTCTGTTATCAAATGGCTAACCTTTTCTTTGTAAACAAATTCACATTGAAAACAATATAAAACTTTGCAACTACAATCCAAAATACAAACTAAAGTGTACAATACCAATAAATAAAAACTTTTATTCACAATAACGTTATGAAAGGCGAAAGTGTCTCAGCTTTAAGGATTAAATCTGGTTCTTCTGTCAGTGATGATCTGCTTTGTGTTAGAGAAGATTCGGTCTTCCGATCAACTTTTTAGTAACTAACATAAATTGCATGATCCTCGGGAGGTCCCACGCCCCCCATGCCCTCGCACCGCGCGCCCCACCATTTCAGAAACACTGCCTTAATGTTTTGGAGTGCAGGTGTCATGAGTCAGGCCCTTGTTCCCACCAGATGGAGCCATCTCCCGAGTTTTGACTCTTACCTTGCCTCCAGTCCTCCTACTACATCTCCCATCAGCCACTGCTCCTTAATCCTGGACCTTCAATCAGCTGTTCCCCATTTAGCAATCACCTCCACTGTCTTTAATCTGACACTGAGCTCTGCTCAGTGTGAAGTCTTGTTTGTACTACTTGCCGTTATTCTGATTAGTTTATCTTGACAGCCTCTCATGTGTTTTTATTAGGGATGTCCCGATCCGATCACGTGATTGAAAATCGGGGCCGATCACGTGATTGGGGACTGGATCGGAATCGGACTCCTTTGTTCGATCAGGATCGGATATTTCATTTATTCTCATTATGATCAGAGCTTTATATTTTATTTTATCATTACGGATAAATACTCCACTAGAAGTCTGCATGTCATAAAAAGATCACAAAATGTCATTACCAGAAAACGCAGCAGAAAACGGCAGCAGCTCAAGCAGAAGGCTGACTTGTAAACAAAGCTAGCTAGAAAGCTAACTTCCGGGACCAATAACTCTTTTAAAAACGCTTTAAACTGGCAGCAAGTGTCTCTATTGGTTTGTCATAACTCAAACAACAACCTCTAAAGGTATTCCAACAGAAAAAGGCAGTATTTTTTTTTCTTTTTAATGTGAAGCTCTTCATGCTGCAGACAGACAGATTTTTAAGAATTTTAAATGAGGACAGGAATCACATTTGGTCAAAAATGTTCAATAGCTCTAAAGATGTTAAAGCTAAAGTCACTAAACTTTCTCACATGACTAATTATCACTTATAAAACAAGATAATAGTATTTTTTTCCTAGTTTATATTTTGCTGTATTTTTACTTGTTTATTAAAGCTACTTCACAGAAATGTTTTATTTAAGTTTTTAATGATAAAAGAATGTTATTGAAATATAAATAAGGGACAACACTAATCTGTTTCTTCAATTTATCCATGTTTTAAATGTCTTATAAAGGTATCGGATCGGGACTCGGTGTCGGCAGATACACAAAATCAGATCGGAATCGGATCTGGCCCAAAAAAAACCTGATCGGGACATCCCTAGTTTTTATCTTTGTCTGTTTGACTCCATCCTCTTTGTGCCCTTGATTACTCTTTTCTATGATTAAACACTATTGCACATCGATCAAAATGTCCCAGCCTCTTCATTATAGGAGACATCATCAGAACTGTATCCAGCAAGCAGTGTGCACTCTTTTTCCAACCCAGCAGGGTTGGCCGCAATGATTCTACAGCACAGCCGCCAGTTCCACCTCTTTACTGCTGCAACCGAAGCCATTATGGAGCAGCTCCAAGCTAATCCCACTGCTAACCCAGCACTCACTACACCTTCCACAAGACCAATCCAGCCTCTGTTACTTCCAGCTATGGCATCAAGAAGTAGAGACCCTAGTGCTTCAGCCCATTTGGTTACCGGACCACAACTCTCAGATAAGTTCACTGGAATCTAGAACATGGCAGCGTTATACTTATGCAGTGACAGTTTTTTCTTCACCAACAAGTTAACCTGTATCCCACTGAGGAAGCTAAAGTATCCTTCCTATGTTCCCTGCTGTCTGATGAAGCATTGGAATGGTTAGCAGCCATTTCATGTGGTGGTTACCTTCCGTTTCATTCCTATGAAGCTTTTACTCAGCTACTCTGTGATGTGTTTCATCATTCCATCAATGGGAAAGATCTGGGGACCAATTCATGGACATGAAACAAGGAAAACAGACAGCCGATGTGTATTCAATGAGATTTTGGACTCTGGCAGCCCAAAATGATTGGACTTCCTCCAAACAGCCTTTCGCCGGGGTCTTACCATAGAACTTCAACAGAAAATCCCCTTCTGTGATGAGAACCTGGATCTCCATCAACTGTTTGCTCTGACCATCCGTTTGGACAATACCCTGAGAACTGGAAAGCCCAGATCTCTGACCCATGAACCTTCCATGAGGGCGTCTGAACCACTCCACCCCGAGTTAACCACATTTTATGAACCCATGCAATTAGGCTCCACTCGCCTGACACCAGAGGAATATGGAAGGAGATTGCAAGATAATCTCTGCCTCTACTGCGGTCTCTCTGGTCACTTGCAAGCAACTTGTCCTGAACGTCCTCCACAATGTTCGGGGGAGGCTGGTGAGTAAAAACCTTGTGTACCCGTGATTTTGCGTGTCAATAACAAATGTACCAAAGTCAGAGCCATGATCGATTCAGAGGCAGCTAGTAATTTCATTGATTTGGTGTTTGCTTGGGCTAATTTGATTCCTCTGTTTCCTTGCAATTCGCGGGGAGCAGTCTCTGTCCTAGACGGATGTGCTCTAGGCAAATGCCAGGTCCAGTTTCTTACCCCGAAGTTCGTCTCGCTATCCTGAATAGCCAACACGAAACAGTCCAGCTCTTCACCATAGACTTTCCCCATTGTGCTGTGATCTTGGGTCATGACCTTTGATAAGCAGGATCCCACACGGCTACCCCCCATGCCCCTTGACCTGCTGCCTGGGACCACTCCTGGTAAGGGAAGGGTGTTTCCTTTGTCACAGAAGCCATGGAAGCATACATTCAGGAGGAACTGAAGAAGGGGTTTATTAGACCATCCACCTCTCCTGCCTTTGCAGAATTTTTCTTTTTTAAGAAGAAGGACGGTGGTCTCTGGCCCTGTATTGACTAATGTAATCTTAACGAGGTCACAGTGAAATACCGGTATCCAATACCATTGGTCCCTTCTGCTCTCTGGAACAATTGTGCAAGGTGCGTAATTTCATCAAGTTAGGTCTGCGCACTGTATATATTCTTGTCCGCATTTGTGAGAGCGACAAATGGAAATCTCCATTTTCAACCACCACAGGCCATTACAAATATCTGGTCATGCCCATTGGACTCTGCAATATCTGCAGGTGGAATGAGAAGGACTGGGAAAGATATGGACCTGAAGAATGGTCATAGGTCAGTGTTACGGCTGTGGCCGTATTTGGGTTTTGGTGGTGTATTTTTGTCAGAGTGGGACTCCTGTGTGTTGGTGGATCTTTGCTTGTGTCTTTCTGTTTATTTGTTTCAGGTGTGGTGCTGGAGGCGTGGCTCCCCATTGGTCAAACCTGAAGGAGGGGAGCCTTTAAAACCACCATTTGGACCTCCAGACCACGAGAAGGGAGCTGGGCTGCAACAGTCTCCACTGCAGCTCAGTGATCTTCTCCACCTGTTTTGATTTGTGTGCACTTTGTAGTTTCTTTGGTGTTTAGTTCAGGTCCCACTCTGTGTTCTGTGTTTAGTGTTGGTTTAAGTTAAGTGAAGCTGTAGGGGTGAACTGCCATTTTCTTTAGTAAATGTTTTCTCCTGTTTCTGTTAGTCCAGGGAGGTTAGTGTTTTTCGTTATTTTACTGTTTCTTTTGCAGGTAAGCTCCCTGGGTTGAGTTAGTTGGGGTTTTGTTTGTTGTTTTGGCCTTGGTTCACCCTGAAGCCTTTTTGCTTCACTTTTGGTTATTTTGTCATGTAAATAAATTCGTTATATTTTTATGGAGACATTTGTTGTTTTTTGTTACACATTTCGTTTAATTTACCTTTATGTTAAGCCCCGCACCCCTAGACCAACTGGGGCGTAACAGTCAGCTCATCCTCGACCCCTCCCTCATTACTGACTTCCACCACCGGTGCCCCTTCAAGAGCAGAGCCTGGTGCCAGGGAATTCCATGCTTCTGGAGTCGCTTCCGAGGGGGGCGCTGTTTCATGAGTCAGGCCCCTGTTCCCTCCACCAATCACCAGAGGGAGCAATCTCTAGAGCAGGGGTCACCAACACGTCGCACAATTCACTAGCACAATTCACTTGTGAGCTGCTCGAAAATTTTATTTTAGTGTGATGCGATTTTTTTAAAGCACACCTGCCTTCATAAAGGATTAAAAATTGAAATATCTTTAAGTTATATTGTAACGACTCAACTGGTATGATAATGATAGCAGGGACGCCGCAGGGACCCAAATGGCGAGTTACTCTTTCACTGTCTGGGGAGGACAAACGTCGGTGCCCTGTACATCGCACGACCCCGAACAGTCTCAGGCAGAGGAAGACCACGAAGCAGACTGCGTAATCTCACTTCCATCATCAACACCCATTTATTTTAAACACACATGAACGGCCAAACAGTATGAACCTGAATTCTGCTCACAGCTCCCTCACTCATGGTGAGCAATGTAACACACCCCAGATTTCCCACTTCCCATGAGTCTTAGGAGCTGAAGGCGG
>NW_023416908.1:139510-147707 GCF_002922805.2 Oryzias melastigma | reverse complement strand
GCAAATTTATTATTTCAAACTGGTAGCCCTTCGTATGATTCAGTACCCATAAAGTAGCCCGCAGGTTCAAAAAGGTTGGTGACCCCTGCTCTAGAGTATTGGCTCTAACCTCTCCTCACACTAGATCTCCCATCAGCCACTACTCCTTAAGTCTGGACCTTCCATCAACCTTTTAGAAATCACCTCCACTGTATTTAACAGGGATGCAACAATGCAGTTTGCTCACGGTTTGATACGTACCTTGATATGAGGGTCACAGTTCGATACGAATTGAACAAAAAAAACCCTAAAATCCTATTATTCCACAGATTATGATTTATTTTGCAAACAGAAACAACATGACAAAGACATCAGATTTTTTTCTAGTGTATAACTTTTGGCACTTATTGCAGAGTCACACTTAAAGAGGAACTCTTGTAAACATTACAACTTGTATACAGTTAAACCAAATTTAAAAGTGGCTCAGTCCTCAATACTTGTGAACATGAATATAATAAACTCCAACAATCTAAGCTGTGATCTTAAGTCTCAACAGCCTGCAGTACTGCACTTTTTATTTTCCAGTGTGAGGGCCGTCGTATCATGCACATTTACAGAGACACAGATCTCTGTTATCCAGGAACTCCAGCTGTACGTGGAAAGTTGTGTTTTTACTAAATCGTCTTCTAGCTCTTTGTTTGCACTTGATTTTAAAAGCACAGGTATATATGTTTTTTCTGTGAAATATGGACGTGCTTGTGCACTATATTGTGGGTCAACTGTTTTCATTAAATGACAAAAGCCCTCATTATCAACCTCTGAAAAAAGACTGCAGAGCTTTAGCAATAAACACTGATAAATAAGTCTTGATCAATTTAAGAAGGAAGCTGACAAAATTCTCTCAGGTAATGAAGACTCTTGACCATGTTTTCCTGACAGTGAAGTGCCCCTAGAAGCTCTGGAAAAATACTGCTTGTCTGGTAAGTTTTCTAATTGCTGCTGGGCATCACCTCGGCGTTAGATATCCTTTATTAGTTTCCAAACCCAAACGAGGCTCATTAGCTCGCCTGCTGTAATTAGAGGACATACATCACAGCACTCTGGGGTTTCTCACTCTGCATGCTCAGAAAAATGAAATTTCATTCATCAATTCGGACTCTTCTGTCATGTTTTGGACAGTGAAAACACACTAATCGCAGAAATTAAATGACTTCTATTCTCAGGGAAGAAGCCAAAAAAGGTTTGAAGCAGCACTCTTACAGGAATGTCTGTGGGGTTATCTAAGACATTCAATGCTTTTGCATCAACTGATATTCAACTTGTCAAATGTAGGTAGAGTCAAGACTCTGGAGAGAAAATAGACTCATAACTCATACAACATATTTTGTGCATAAGTGCAAGGGCATAAGCCTCTCTTTTGATGCATGTCAAATTTACTGCTTATATTCTTGACACTTCTGCCGTGGAGCAACCGCCAAAGTTGTTTTGGAATTCATCCGTAGCTCTACGAAGGCGTCAGCTGTGTTTGTTTTGACCAGTTCGTTCAGAGTTTCTCCCATTGTGGTGTACTTTGCTCTCTGTTGTCGAGAAAACAACAAATGGAGGCTGCTTTAAACGTTATTTCTGTGTCTATGGTCCAGTTTGAGGTTTACCCAAAAGGGAAAATAAAAATAAAATTGAGGGATCTTTTTATTATTGTCTGGATGAAAATTATATCATCATCATAACATCCTAAGCATATGAATATCGAGTAATAATGAGTGCTACAATGGCACTTGTGGCTCTCCGTGCTGCCGGGCAGCTAACCGGCAGGAAGGCAGTACAGGCTCCGCGGCCCAGGGACCAGCAGCCTGGGCAGTAGACCTTGCTAGATCTTTGCTCGAAGCTTTGGGAGCACCGATCACTGTTAGCTCTGCCAAAACCTGGGGAGTGGAGCTTGCTAGCTCGCTAAGCTATTCAGCAGGTGGCTTGCTAGTGTAGCCGTTAATCCAGCTCAGTGGGGTTCGTGACAGGCTGGCGACCTGTCCAGGGTGTAGCCCACCTTCGCCCAACAGTAACTGCAACAGTCTCCAGCAACCCCGTTACCCCCACAAGTTAAGAAAATGGATAGAAGTTCAAAACAAAAATCCTTGCATCGAGCCGCCATATTGAATCTCCTTTTCTACCCTTTGATCTAGTCACTGAAAACATCACATGCTCAAAGCGGAGTCCCTGATTGATTGACAAGGGGTGTTAACCTTGCAGCGCCCGACGCCAAAATTGTGCCGCCAGATCGTGTCTCAACATTGAAACTTGACTCCTCCTCACCTACCGCAGCCAGTGTGAATGCACCATTGTAACACTCCACAATACAGCAAAGTATTACAAACAAACAACAACAACAAAAAAATAGGGGTATGAATGTATGTCTTACGGAGTAGAAAGAGAGTTATAGTTTATTTTATTTCTTTTCTTTTTATGTACACCCACAAAAATCAAAGAACAACTCAAAAATATGCATTTTTTCTTTTTATCATTGTTTTCTTAATTTCTATTTATAAATACACAATCTCCACAAGTCCTTCCCCAGTCCTTCTGTGGCTGTAAACATTGTGCGTGACTCACGCTGGGCATGTTCCTCCAGAATCTTCACTCTGGTCAGGCTTCTGCCAGCTGATTTCCCAGAAACTCTTCTCTCATTTGTGATGTTTGTAATCAGTCTAGCTCCTGTGTGAGAGGAAATCCTTATTTAGCCATGTTTGTAGTCCAAAGATCATCTTTCAATGTAGGTTAAAAGTCCACCACCATTCATTCACACATAAACTCATCAGAAAAAAAAAACTAGATAAGACCATTTTAACCAGGGTTAACACATGGAAAGACATTACTGAATTATGTTCTTTTTTCATCAGTAAAGACATTCCCATTCAAATTTAAATATAAGAATATATGTGGCAATGCTACACCATTACTGTATCCCAACAGTCCACAACCCAGAGGGGAATTTTTGGTCAGTGCCTGCCGCTCTGCAGAAACTATGTCCTAGAAAACGACAAAGGTGTTTGGTTTTGTCTTTAATGAAAAGACCACCTGGAACACTTTAGAAACAGATCAGAAGATGATAGGAGTTGGACTTTAAAAGTCTAGTCATGAGTCAAGAAGGTTGTTGTGATTCACGCAGCAGCACTGAACAATGAAAATTCTCACTTTCAAACTCGGGAAAACAGAAAACAGCAACAAAGAAAAACAAATGAACCTGAAATGAACCAACACTAATAACAATGGTGAAAACAGAGACCGCAAGAGTAAGAGAAACTGTTTCAGTTGATCAACTTATATGATGATTTAATTCAGTGTCTCCAGATGGTTTTCAGGACTATGAAGTTTTCTATCAGACTGTTTAAAGGCTGTTTACATGCATATGAAGGAATGGTTCACAAACAACTTCATGAGTGAATGGTTTTCAGAGCAAAAACCTCATAGGAACCCTGACTGCGCAGAGACCGGAGCTGTTGCTTCCTGTCCCTGTAAAGCCTGCAGTCATGTCCTCCTGTTTAGCAGCCTCACTCCCTCCTCCTGTCTGACGTCTGTATATGCTGCCATCTGATTCTGTTTTGTGTAAATTATGAAGATAGTTCCGATCTGATCTTTTGCTTGACTCTCGCCGAGGACAGACGCTTTTCCTCTCGCTCCTCCTGTTATCAGCACTTCCAAGGCTTTTGTCCTGTCTACCCCTGAGCCTGCACTTTTCAATCTGCTCCAACTACTGCTTTTGCATTCTGAAAATGGATCTGATCAGCTGGTCTCTGAATTCAATCGACAAAATTTACTCCACGCTAAGGAACAGTAAAGCGGACCCTTCCTGCCCAGACGGAACACCACTGGTAGCCAACGATACACCAGATACACCAACGATCCATGGGGCAAGTGGAGGCTGATGTGTCTGGCCCAGCTGTCTGTGGAAGATGTTGAGGATGTGTACCTATTTGGATTTCTGATAATTGGATTCCTCCTAATGGGGACCGGAGGATTTCTGATTTATCGGGCAGTCTGGGAGCAGGAGACGGAGAGAGGCGACCTGTCGGAGCTCTGTGGAAAGATCCTTCGGGGAGTAGAGACTCAAAATGAGAAACTTTCACAAGCGGATCAAAAGCACTGTGCGTGTCTTGCCCACCTGAGCAGGGTGCTCGCGATTCTGGAACTTGTGCCAAAGATGAATGCCAACTTGGAGCGAGTTTCTGCCCGTAGTGAGAGTAGACTGGTCTAAATTGCCCACATTTTGGATCAAAATCTGCCTCAAAAAAGCAAGACCAGTCAAGGACTCAACTAGCAGAACAAACAACTGCTGGTGCCTGAAAGAATGTTACCTAATCGGACCCCCCTTCAGAAGCTGAGGATGCCGTCCTTGGTTTCTCAAAACATACCCGCTTCTACAGAGTGTAAACAGCCGCTGTGTGCAAAGGATGATACTTGCTACTCATCCCTCCTTGACCTCGGCCATCCCTCTACTCACCCCCTCCTGTGCACTGTCTGGGAGGTGCGCCACGTAGGTGCACTCTTGGACTGAACCACAGGCACCCCCCTCCCCCACTTCCTCCTACCGACTGATCCTCATGTACTGCGTTGTGTCTGCATATGTGCTTCTGTGTTAATGGTGTAGTTTTTTTCTTGTATCTACACATTGTACGCAGTGTTGAGATGCGACTTTTTTTTGTCACCAAATGACCCCCCCCTCCCCCAATATTGTTAACCAGCTACACCCCCCACTTATAAAGGTGCGCTGCTCACTGCTGCACCTCAGTCAACTTTGAACTGTATTTGTGTACCTGTTGTTGTATGTCTGATCTTGTTCGGGTTGTACTGGAACAAAATTTCGTTGTCAGTGAAAGCTGTGCATACGACAAACAAAATGTCTTGAAATCTTGAAATCTTGATCTTTTTTGATTTGAAAAGCAGGACGAGTAAACAGGAAAGCGGAAGGAAGCACGCTTGTTTTTCAAAATGGGAGGTAAATTGCTTCCCGAGCTGTTTCATTGATGCGCCGTGTGTTCCTCTGCTGGCATTTCTACCTTAATTAAGCCGCCAGCATTCAGAAGCTGACCCCAGACGTGGCATTTGTCTTTGGAGGTTGCTGCTGTGAATCCCAAACATTTGATCACAAAGCTGCTGGAAACGCTGACCAGAAGGGAATCTATTGGAGTGGATGTGGTAGTTCTTTTCATCTCTTTTTGAATTTCTAAACTTTAAAACTCTTTTCAGATTAAAGACAATGAACTATTTTTGGTCAGGACGACATTAAAGCTATGTCTTGTTTCTGCATTGGAGGCATGCAGTTTCAATGTTAGGTCAACAAACAGACAACATGGGATCCTGCAGTGTTTTGGTTGCTATGCTAATGTTTTGCGGCAGCATGCCACTATATCAAAAATTCTGATGCTCAGCAAATTTTTGGTGCACAACGTAGTTTCCAGAGTTGATTCACTTGAACTTTGAAAAACAATTTGCATTATGTTGACTAATCAGGAACTCAGCTTTGTCTCTTAATGTGATGATGATGTAATCAGTGGGTGGAGTCCAGAACCAACATGGAGGAACAGCTGATTGTTCTCCTGAACTTTATATTTGTCTTGCTCTCATGGAGACAATAATTAAACATTCTTCTAATTTTTCTTTTAGGGTATATTCAGACTGGACACATTTGGTCTTTTTAAAGGGGAACCAGTCTGAAAACGCAAAAAACGAATCCGGACCAGGAACCGCTCTCTGACCCGTCTTTGAGGTGGTCTCGGTTCGTTTCCAATTTGACTGAACTGCGGTTCGCTCTGAGATTCCTCAGTCTGAATACAATCCGCTCTGAATAATGGAACCAAACGACCACCGTAGTCAGTAGTCACGTGATGTACTGCAATGTGTGAGCTGTGGACAAATGTAAAGCATTGATTGTCATGTTATCAAAAAGGAAGCAACTGGTCCAACTGATTACTTATTAGAGTGTTAATTTTAACACAGCTAAAAACACTTCTTACTGGATTTTCTGTGGCTCATTATATGGCAGTTAACTGTCATGGTATCTCCTAAAAGTTCCAAAACAATTATCTTCAAAACATTCAATAACACCACAACCATAAGACACAGCAACTCATTAAAATGCAGGCTCATTAAAACAACTTTTAACGTGACTCGCATTGCTTCTCATTTATGGGGACAGTAGGTCAGGCGGTAGAGCGGGTGGGCCAATGATCGAAGGATAGGCGGTTCAATTCCGGCTCCCGCCAGCCAAATGTTGTTGTGTCCTTGGGCCAGGCACTTAACCCTACTTGCCTCCAGTGTGGCTTCACGGGCCTGTGAATGCGTATGAATGTTCCAGTGATAGTCAGAGGGGGCAGAGGGGCCTTAGATGTGTACTGGCAGCCACGCCTCTGTCAGCCTGTCCCAGGGCAGCTGTGGCTACAGTAGTAGCTTACATTACGAATTAGGTGTTAATGAATAATGGATACACAATGTAAGCGCTTTGAGTGTTTGGAAAAGTGCAGATAAATCTAATCTATTATTCAGTGTTTTCCTGACGATCTATCTGTCTCAAACACTTCTTAGTGTACCTAGTAGCCGTGCAGCAGGTCTTTGTACCAAAGCAGACGTAAAAGTGTTGAATCTGGTCTTCATACAGACCATCAATATCCATCAGCCAAATACAAAGTTTGTATAGGTGAAAATCCTGGCAAAGATTTGCAAAGTAGAACCTCCATCCTCCTCTTTCTGTTTTGACCCACTCTCGTAACTGCTGGCCAGTGACTGAAGAGATCTTTAGTAACATGGTTTTGTCTACAAAGTTTGGTCCAGAACAGAAATCTCCATTAGAAGTCAGTCTGAATACAGACCAAACGCGCTTTTCAGAACAAATTTGTAAACTAGGGATGTCCTGATCAGGTTTTTTTGGGCCCGATCCGATTCCGAGTCATTTGATTTTGTGTATCTGCCGATACCGAGTCCCGATCCGATACTTTTATAAGACATTTAAAACATGAATAAATTGAAAAAACATATTTGTGTTTGTCCCTATATTTAATTAACCTTCTTTTATCATTAAAAACTTAAATAAAACACTTCTGTGAAGTATCGTTAATAAACAAGTAAAAATACAGCAAAATATAAACTAGGAAAAAAAAATACAATTTTCTTGTTATATAAGTAATAATTAGTCATGTGATAAAGTTTAGTGACTTTAGCTTTAACATCTTTAGAGTTATTGAACATTTTTGACCAAATGTGATTCCTGTCCTCATTTAGAATTCTTAAAAATAAATTATGACTTTGTTTTAGCATAAAATTTGATGAGTGTTCATGAATAGCTGACATCATTATTAGTTTTAGTTTTATTTATTTAGTTAGTTATTTAGTTATTTTTAAGATTATGTGCTTATTTTTTAAGTTCTTAAGACATCACATTTTCGGTTTTATTACCACAGTAGTTAATTTTCTAAACTGTTATTTCTCTGTCAGATAAATAAAACAGGCATATCAAAGGACAGCTGGGGTCCTAAGGAGTTAAATCACGGCGCTAGCATGTAGCAGTTAGCAGATGCTGTGTAGCAATCTGTCTGCAGCATGAAGAGCTTCACATTAAAAAGAAACGAAACTCTGTATTTTTCTGTTGAAATGCCTTTAGAGCAGGGGTCAACCTTTTTTAAACTGCGGGCTACTTCATGGGTACTAAATCATACGAAGGGCTACCAGTTTGAAATAATAAATTTGCTTAGTTTGCCTTTAGTTCTACATCATTAATAATGAATAATGATACTTCCCTATGTGAAGACACTGATTTCTTAGCATAATTATCAACAATGACAACAAGCTAGGAAACAGATATCAATATTCAGAACTTTATTAATCTCAACAGATCTTGTCACATTTTGAGGTAATGACCAAATGAAATGTTTTTAACAAAATTATAACTTTTTAATCAATTATTATTAATTAATAATAACTATTATTAGTGGATCTACACTCCTCGAATGCTTTAATTCAGTCCCATGCACTTGTCCCTTTATTTTCCTTAAACCTCTGAACAGGTTGATTGACAGATCCCACATCAGACAAGAATCTGGACATGATGTGTTCACTGAGTTCTGGACATAAGCAAAGAGCCACTCGGCCCAACTCAGTCCGCTACAAACTTTGTCATTTTTAAACAATCCGCAGCAAAACAAATCAGTTTTTCAGAGAAAACGTCGACACTATT
>NW_023416908.1:100440-138102 GCF_002922805.2 Oryzias melastigma | reverse complement strand
TGGGTGACGTCACAGCTCTGTCTGGGGCGCGTGCAGCGCAGCTCGACTCAGAAGAGGGTTAAAGGAAAAAGCAACAAATAAGCATCTGGACCTTTTTTCTGTTTGAAAACACGACAACATAAATTAAAGTTTCTGTCACGGCACACGCGCTCATGAGACTTCAGGCTCCAAGCTGCAAAAGTGCAGCTGTAGATGAAGCGATGAGGAAAGGAGGAGGAGCTGCTGCGCGATTCCGTATATGACCCACAATTTCTAAAGTCCTTTGACGCTGCGGGACCCTTCGGTGCGAACGGCTGTACAGCGCTCATATCAGACGATTTTAAAAAAAAAAGAAAAAAAGCAGGATAGGCCGTTTTTGGCTTCAGAAATAATGAACATCTATTTTTAAGATGTTTTAATTATTTGTTCTTCATAAAGGCAGGTGTGATTTAAAAAAAATTGCATCACAATAAAATAAAACTTTCGAGCAGCTCACAAGTGAGTTGTGCTATTTTTAGAAGAGACCTGCGGGCGACTGATGAGGTGCTCGCGGGCGACCTGTCACCCGTGGGCGACGTGTTGGTGACCCCTGCTTTAGAGGTTGTTTTTTGTGTTAGGAAAAACCAATAGAGACACCTGCTGTCCGTTTAAAGTGTTTTTAAAAGAGTTATTGATCCCGGAAGTTAGCTTTCTGGCTAGCTTTGTTTACGTTAGCCTTATGCTTGAGCTGCTGCCGTTTTCTGCTGCGTTTTCTGGTGATGACCTTTTGTGATCTTTTTATGACATGCAGACTTGGAGTGGAGTATTTATCTAGAATCATAAGATGAAATATAAAGCTCTGATCATAATGAGAATAAATGAAATATCCGATCCTGATCGGACAAAGAAGTCCGATTTCCAAACACGTGATCGGATCGGGACATCTCTAATGTGGACTAAATCTGAAACAACAAACTATTGTAGTCTGAATACACTCTTATTTTTGTTTTCCCTCCTCGGACTAAAGCAGGACAGGAAGTTATCAAACTGGGTCACAGAAAGACGGAAGTACCGCTGAAGGCGCCATTATTCAGACGCTGCTCCTGCAGTAGACAGTGAAGCTCAGTGAGTATCTGAATGATGTCATGAACGCAGACATGGAGACGGGATTAGCACTGGTTTTTCTGCAGAGGCAGACGTTCCAGTAAATGAAAGCTGCTCTGTGATTATTTTGGAGGTTTGATGGATGAACTGATGGCTGGAATGGATTTCCCCCATTTCAATAAATGGAATCAAGTTTAAATGATTCCGCTGAAATGGGACTTAAGTCACCCGATAAAGTCCTCTGGGTTTTTCTGCAGAAACTGCAGTGTGCAAGCTGCTGGAACGAGAGCGGTGAAAACCTTAAAAAGAAGAAAGCTTTGCTTCAAAAATGAGAAGCTCAGATCACTACTTTAAGAATTCCCAGAATTCCACCTTTCAATTGTTTTTACTGTAGTCAGGAATTGTTTGAGCCGGTCATCAACTGACATGTTTTAACAGGCTAACACTGATAGCAAATCAGAGTCTGTGGAAGAAAGTCTTTCTGGTGGTGAACTTCTTTTTATTGCATCTAAATCCAACAATTGCAGGTTTCTGCTCAGAGCTGCAGTCATCAGTGCAGCACTGTGAAGCTTTTCTTACGTAACGTCTAATGTAGTGAAGCTATTGAAGAGTCCAGGCAAGAGGAGCAAATGACTTTGATCTGAACTGAGTGACTTTCATGGTTAATTTTACATGGACTACAAGAGCTGCGCATCATTTCACACCAGCCCTTCAGCTGAAGGAAATGAGCTTCATTCTTTACTCCAAGCTCCAGCGCAGTAAGGAGACTGGTTAGTTTACCGTCACAGGAACCAGCACTCCTCACTGATTCTGCTGATCAAAACTTCGCTCCAACTTGCTCACACCTCCAAAACCACCGTGGAGATGTCCTCGCTTGAACCGATGCATGCAAACAAAATCGGTCATAAAGGGCCTTCACTGCTCTGACAGGATTCCCCCATCTGGCACTACATCTGACCACCAGAGGGAGCCTTCACCTGAGTATTGACTTGACACTCCATTTCCTCTCTCAGCAGTCTCTCCCCCAGCCAGTTCTCTCAGCTGTTTCCCATCTACTTCATTCCCACCAGTATTTAACCTGCCAGCATTCAATCCTTCATTACGAAGTCATTGTACGGCCTGGCATACATTTCTGAGCGTTCCTCCTTGTTACACCTCCTGGTTTGTGATCTCCGCCTGTCTCCTCGCTTGCTTCTCTGCCTTTTGCCTCGACCCACGCCTGGACCTTGACCTGCCTCTACCTTGTCCCTTTGTTCTTGGTTGTTATTAAACCTTGTTTGCAAATGGATCCAAACGCCTCTGCCTCTTCATCACACTAACAAAGGTCACCAGATTCTGAGCGGTTTGGAATCCTCTCACCTGTGGTCTGCCTCTGCTATGTTCAGTGGAGCTAGTCTGAATGGACATGCCGCTCTCCAAAAACAGGAAGGAATGATGATGTGCTCTTCAGAAAGTCTTATTGCATTGATGTGAATACGGTTAAATAATAGAGTGATACGCTAAATAATGGAGTCTCCTACTGACTGCTGTGGTCCCAAACCAGACTAATGCACGGAGGAAAAGCTTCTAAAATCTTTCAATAAGTGCCTGAACACTAAACTCTGAACTGAGAAAAAGGAGGCAAAACGAGGGCAGAAGATGTTCTGTTAGAACATCCAACTACCCATCGTCTGAACCAAACCCGTTCAGGGTCACAGAGTTGCTGGGGCTTATTCAGCTAATGTTTGATGAGGCCCCCCCCCCCCGGGACAGTTCACCAGCCCATGCCAAACAGGCAGTGTGGGGTGGCTGTGGTGCAGCAGGAGGGCGGTCGACTCCTGAACGAGCGAGCGGGTTCGATTCCTGCCTTGCCTTGCCCGCCCATGTGTCGAAGTGTCCTTGGGCAAGACACCTAACCCCGAATTGCCTCTGGTGGGAGGTTGGTGCCAGTGTTCGGCAGCGGAGCCACCACCAGTGTGTGAATGGGTGAATGAGTCTAAGACTGTGAAGCGCTTTGGGCCCTCGAAGGAGGGTAGAAAGCGCTAAACAAGTATACGCCATTTACCATTTACCATTTATGGACCAATTTGAGAGTGCTGACCACTACCCCCCCTATACCACTTTCAGCTATTCAAGAAGCAATACTTTGAAGTGACTTTGAGCAAGACACTGAAGCCCCTGGAGACAGGTTGGTGCCATCAGTGTGTGAATGCGACTGTGGGGGTCTTTGGGCCTTATTGAAGGTGGAACAGACTATAGAAGTACCCAGCACTTGGTATTAACACAACTTTAGAAAACCTTTAATTAGCAGGTTTTAACCAACACTATGGGTTGACATCGCAGCTCCAGCTCTAGAGCAAAAGAGCAAAAGAAAGAAGAACCAACCATCTGCTCTGCTGGTGCTTTTCCTGCTGGAATCAGTATTCTTGCTCTCCTTGGATTTATTTTAGATTTAACCATCTTACTTTTGTATGGTTTGAACGATTTGATTGTTGCTTTTCTTGTTTGTAGATTTCACCATACGTTGTCTTGTTTGACTGCGGATGTCAGGATCTGGGTGTGAACACCATCGCAACAAACAGCTCTCTTATTTCTTCAGAACAAACACTGGAAACGAGGCTAGAAGTCTCGTGGCTCTCAAGAAGGCACACAAAATCATCGGGCGACAAGTGGAAGGAACACGTGAATTGTAACGGGAGAAAAGATGAGACAATCAAGCACCTTTGCATCTTCCGCTCTCCTAGGTTTGTTTACATTAAAAGTTGGGTCATCTGGACCCCACAAGACCGTGCGCTGAATTTTTTTTTTTTTTTTTAATGATTGTTGATCTTTAGTGGTGTCCAATGACAAGCATGAAGTCTCGTCCATCTTTGTCCAGATTTGTCATAGAAGGAATCACATATCAATATATAGTTGGAGTCATCTGGACCCCAAAGAGAGCGGAAGGGTTAAGAGGGCAGGAGACCCAGGTGGGAGACAAATAGAGACTGGAAAGAAAAACCCCTGAGATGAGAGGAAGACAAAAACAGAAAATACCTCACTGCAGTCATGTGAAGGCGCTGTATCCATAAACCAGATTTTGCTCTGTCCGTTGGCCACCAGCTGAGTTTCTCATGAGCCTAAATGTTTTGCTGCCAGTCTTCTGGAGCCTGTGGAGCATGTTCGCAGCAGAACGAGCTCCTGTCCTGTGGAGACCAGGTCTTTCTCAGAGCTGGACCTGAGCTGTTCTCCTGAAAACGCAGTCTGACGGCTGCTGGTGTCATGTGGACTACAGTTTTACTGGCTGTATCTGCGTGTTTAGAAGCCCTGCTGTCATTTGGTGCTGCTTCACTCGACAGAACTCTTAAATTGCATAATGAATGAGTTTAGGTAAAGTTCTGGTGAACTTTCATGCTTGCGTTCTTTCCAGTCTGTGATACACAGATGGTGCTAATCTCATTTCCATGCTGCTCATCTGCACAGACTGAAGGTTGACTTAAAGAAGTCAGTCCAATGCAACCTGAAACAACACAGTCTCTGTGTTTAAAATGCATAACTGTGTTTTGTGGTAGCAGAAGCTCCTGCAGACCAAAGCAAACTCACACTGATGGATAATCCCACACACTGCAGCTTCCACACACTGACAGCACACGGTTCCAGTTAAAGGGGATTGTGTCTTCCTGCAGCTTTTTTTAGGAGCTGTGTGATGTGTTGTGGAGCATTTCTCCCAGAGGTTCTCTTACTAAAGAGCTTTGGCAAGTGGGAGATGTGCTGGGGGGGTGGGGGTGTTAGTATGAAATTAATTAAAAATGTAAAAGAACAGGATCAAACTTTCCTCTGGCAGCAGTGCTCCCACATCAGCTTTGCTGCGTCTCTCTTTTTATTGTAGGTCCTGGTTTCTGTGGGACCTGATGAAAATTTCACATTTGTTCAAATTCAAATTCACTTTAATTTATTTTACATTTTATTTCAGACAATTTGTTATTGTTGAGGCACAATATGAACTTTCAGCCTGTTAATATTATAGGATCATTGTTTTTTAAAGTGCTGCCATCGATATTCATTCCGCCTCCTTTCATCAAAATTTCCTACATTTATCTTTCATAATCAAGACTTAGTCACGTGCTCCACGTGTGTACTGCTAGCATACACACCTGTTGGATCAAAAACACTGCTAGATGTCTCATTAGACGGTTAGACTCTGCGCACGACTGTGCTAGAATCAAGTGTGTTCTATCGCGGTGTTTGGACAGATTACTGCTGTAACCACCTTTACAATCCATGTGTGGCAGGGTTGTTCTTGTAGCGAGCCAAGAAATTCTCAGAAATGAGATGACCATGTCTTAAATAGATAATGGGACCTCTGGCCACCTCCAAGTCTTTGCAATGTGCTCAAAACGCAATAAATAGTTCTCAATGTCGTCACCTGCTTGAAAAGGTGGTATTTTGGGCTCAGAGCTAAATCGTCTGTCTGATTCCATGTTGACATCGGAAGATTGAGATGAGGCCCCAACAGACCTCCGGGCCTGCTGTGCAGCTGGAGTAGGTAGCAATCTTCTCACACTGCTGGCACTTGTCTGGCACTTGTCAGAACAGTTAAAGGACCTGTTGGTGCCCCTGGACCTGCCTCCCACCTTGGACGAGCTTGTCGCTCTAGCGATCAGGGTGGACGATAGACTGTGGGACCGACAAGTCGAACGCTCTTTGAAGGTTCACTCAATTCCGCAGCAGGGCCCAGTTCGACCTCTTTTGAGCCGCTCTGTTTATGTTCCCTCAGGTGCACCGACCACCACCCCCGGGATGGAGGAACCCATGCAGTTAGGACGTAGTCGACTTACGGCTGCCGAGAGGGACTGACGAAGGCGGTCAGGTGAGTGCTTCTACTGTGGTCAGAGAGGTCATATGGTCAGGGATTGTCAGCAGCCCCCAAACGCACCCGCTTGTCCCTGAAGGTGGGCACGGTGGCGAGCGGTAAGCAATTGTCCACTGAATCTGGTTCCAGTCTTTGTTTAGAGTCCACTATTTATCTTAAGGGTGGATCTATTCCGGTCAAGGCCCTTGTAGACTCAGGTTCTGAGCAGAACCTCCTTGATTTGGGGCTAGCCAGACATGCAGGCATTTCTTTTGAATCTCTGACCCACCCTATTAAAGTTACTTCCCTTAATGGTCAACTGGTCACCACTGTCAGATATCGCTCAGAACCTGTCCACCTAGTGGTATCGGGTAATCATCATGAACATTCTCGTTTTTTTCTTCTTGATTCACCTCAAAACCCTGTTGTGTTGGGCCACCCTTGGTTGGTGTTGCATAACCCAGTTATCGATTGGCCTTCAGGACGGGTGATCGGTTGGAGTGACCACTGCCATGCTGCCTGTCTGTGTTCGGCCCCCTCTCCCATCACTGACCTCTCCGGCCCAGCAGAGGTGCCGCCCTCACCTGACCTGTCTTTAGTTCCACCTGAATATCATGATCTAGCCGCTGTTTTTAGTAAGGACAGGGCCCTCTCCCTGCCGCCTCACCGTCCGTATGACTGCGCTATTGACCTTATGCCTGGGGCTGCTCTACCCACGGCTCGTCTCTATAGCCTATCTAAACCAGAGAGGGAGGCCATGGAACGCTATATTTCGGATTCCTTAGGTTCAGGTCTTATTAGGCCTTCATCCTCACCAGTTGGGGCGGGTTTTTTCTTTGTTGGGAAAAAGGATGGTTCCCTTCGCCCCTGCATAGATTTTCGGGGGCTTAATGCTATCACTGTAAAGAACAAGTATCCGCTTCCGTTAATGAACTCTGCTTTTGACACCCTGCAGGAAGCTCGGGTCTTTACAAAACTCGACCTAAGAAACGCTTACCACCTGGTGCGTGTCCGCTCTGGGGATGAGTGGAAGACAGCTTTTAACACGCCCATGGGGCACTTCGAATATTTGGTGATGCCTTTTGGATTAACAAATGCTCCTGCAGTGTTCCAGAACCTTATAAATGATGTGTTGAGGGATTTTCTGCACCGTTTTGTTTTTGTGTACCTTGATGATATCTTGGTGTTTTCTAGGAGCATCACTGAGCATCGGCGGCATGTTCGGCTGGTGCTCCAACGCCTGCTAGAAAACCGGTTATTTGTTAAATCTGAGAAATGTGACTTCCATGCCTCTTCTGTATCTTTTTTGGGTTTTGTTGTGGCGCAGGGGGAGGTGAGGCCCGATCCAGGGAAGATCAAAGCTGTGCTGGAGTGGCCTACCCCAACCAACCGCAAACAACTCCAGCAGTTCCTGGGGTTTGCTAACTTCCTGCGTCGGTTTATTAGAGACTACAGCTCGGTGGCTGCTCCCCTCACGAGCCTCACATCCCCTTCAGCCTCTTTTGTTTGGTCAGCCAAGGCTGAAGCTGCTTTTTGTGAGCTTAAGTCCAGGTTTGTCTCCGCCCCTGTGTTATGCCAGCCAGACCCCTCCAACCAGTTTATTGTTGAAGTAGACGCCTCTGATTTTGGTGTGGGTGCTGTTCTCTCACAAAGGTCGAGTAAAGACAAAAAGGTTCACCCTTGTGCCTTTTTTTCTCGCCGACTTAACCCGGCAGAACGGCACTATGATGTAGGGAATAAGGAGCTTCTGGCTATCAAACTTGCCCTGGAAGAGTGGCGTCACTGGTTGGAGGGGGCTAAACAGCCGTTTGTGGTCTGGACCGACCATAAGAACTTGGCCTACATCCAGACTGCTAAGCGGCTGAATGCTAGGCAAGCACGGTGGGCCCTGTTTTTTGACCGCTTTGATTTTGTTATTTCATTTCGCCCAGGCTCAAAGAATGTTAAACCTGATGCTCTGTCTAGACAGTTTGAACCTGTTGATACCCCAAAAGAATCTGGGACCATTGTGCCTTCCTCCTGCATTCTCTGTGCGCTCTCTTGGCAGCTGACTGAGGAGATCCGGGTGGCACAAAGACAGGAACTAGATCCAGGTGGGGGACCCCCTAACAGACTCTATGTTCCCAGAGCTGCACGAACAAAGGCCCTCCAGTGGGCACACGCCTCCCGTCTGACCTGCCATCCTGGGGCCCGCAGGACAGAATCCTTTCTCCGTCGTCGTTTTTGGTGGCCCAGCTTGGCAAGAGACACCCAAGAATATGTGTCGGCCTGCACTGTCTGTGCTAGGGGCTAGACCGGCAACAAACCACCAGCCGGAGAACTGCTGCCCCTTCCTGAGGAGGAGGTTGAGATAGCAGTGCCCTCAGTCCAGCATCAGGTCCAGCGGTGCAGACGCGTATGGAGGGAGGCTCGTGCTGCACTGCTCCGTTCCTCGGCAGCTAACAAGAGGATGGCTGACCGACATCGCTCCGCTGCTCCAGCATATAAGGTGGGCCAGTCGGTGTTTCTCTCTACGGCAAACATCAACCTCCGCACCGAATCCAGGAAGCTGTCCCCCAAGTACATCATCCCCTTTCCCATAATCAAGGTCATCAACCCAGTGACTGTCAAGATCCAGCTTCCCCGGTCTCTACGGATCCACCCCGTCTTTCACGTTACCCAGCTAAAGCCGCAAGTCTCCAGTCCCCTGCAACCTGCTGCTCCTCCTCCACCTCGACTCATCGATGGTCAGCCGGCTTACACTGTCCGCCGGCTTTTGGACGTGCGACGGCGTGGACGAGGATTGCAGTACCTCATTGATTGGGTCGGTTACGGCCCGGAGGAACGGTCGTGGGAGCCCTCCTCACGCATCCTGGACAAGGCCCTCATCCGGGACTTTCATCGCAGCCACCCGGACAAACCAGGCAGTGCGCCCTGAGGCGCACGTTGACGGGGGGGTACTGTCATGTGTTTCCCCTGAGCTGATTGCCACTCCTCCCTGATGGGTTACACCTGTGTCTTTTGGTTCTTTTTTCACTTCCCTTCCTGTATATATATAAGTTTCTCCCCTCACTTCCTTGCAGGTTTGTCTTGTCACTTGATGCACCAAATCTTGTCTGCCATTTCAGGTGTAGTGTGGCTTATAGTATTTTGGACTTTGACTTTAAGAGACTAATCCCGTTTTTTCCAGCTTTGTGCTCTTCCTTAGTTTTTGGATTCTTATGTTATTAAAGACACTTTTTTTGGAGCTGATACCTGTCCTGCGATTGTGTCCACACACCAAACCCTGACAGAGTGTGGTATTTGGGTGCAGTAATGTGCCGAAGAAGGGGGTCTCCCTTCATGAATTTCCCGTTTCAGTAAAGGTGAGGGGCGCTCCGGTCAGGGGGAGGCTTTGAGCCCTCCCCGGCCCTCCGGAGGAAGAACGCGGGGGGTGTACGGGCACCTGGCGGGCGCGCGCTGGCCGGCCAGGGTGAGGCCGCTGCGCCGCGCTGGGGGGGTTTTGCGGTTCCGAGGCCCCGGGCCGGGCATGGGGGTTGCCATGGGTTCGCGTGACGGTCGTCTGGCGTGCAGCCGAGCCCGCACGAAGGGTTTTTACTCCCTCCAGGGGCCGTGAGACCGGCGGAGGTGGCCTCCACGCGGGGCGCAGGAGGACCCCGCCGGCCGTCTGGAAAGAGCACCCGCGCGGGGGTTGGTTGCGCGCGGGCGAGGGAGGCCAAGAGGGCGGCGGGGGAGTGAGCCCACCCGTCACCGCAGCAGCAGCAGACCCGGGCGGGGGGGGCTCCGTCCGCCTCGGCCCTGGAGGAGGACGAAAAGGGACGCTCCGTGGCAGCTGCGGCGCCTTTCCTTTTCCGGTAATGATCTTTCCGCAGGTTCACCTACGGAAACCTTGTTACGACTTTTACTCCCTCTGAATAGTCAAGTTTGATCGTCTTCTCGGTGCCATCGCTGTATGAGCTTTCACCATCGTCATCCGAAGCCCCTGTATCCTCAGATGAGGAAACCTCCGGTTCAAACTGGTAGGGCTGTACACCCTCCGAACCCTGTGTCGTTAAAATTCCTGTGTTTGATGAAGGCTCATCACCTTCATCCAAAGAAATATCCGCTAAATCGTGGTCTACGTCGCTTCTCAAACCGTCCGCCATTGTTGTTTACACTCTGGGATCCCGAAGTGACGTCACGCGCAGCCCCCGCCCATCACCACCTATCGCCCAAATTTAAAGCTGTGCACGACCATAAAATCATCAATAAAATTGCGCTGGATCATTTTAAGTGAATATTTTTATCAGATTTGTTTTCCAAGTTCCATTGACTTTCTAAATTTAAAAAAAAAAAATTGCCACTGCACGAGGCCTTTAAGGTTTCTTTTGGCACTTCCTTGTTTACAACCTCTTTGTCTGGTTCTTCTACCATTAGTGTAGCTTTCACTGGCATACCTACTGCCTCTTTCCATTCTTTAAGAAGGTTTACATGGTATATTTGCTTTGTCCTCTTCTTCTCAGGATGTATTATTTCATATGTGACTGGACTTATTTTTCTGGTCACTGTGTATGGCCCTTGCCATTTGGTCAGCAGTTTACTGGTGGAGGATGGTAACAGGAGAAGAACTTTCTGACCTGGATGGTACTCACAGTGGCATGCCTGTTGGTCATACCAGGTCTTCTGCATTTTCTGAGCTTTCTGCAGATGCATCTCAGCTTCTTCTCTGTAGTTTTGCAATTGCTCCCTCATTTCTAGTATCTACTGCACGACACCCCTTCCTTCTTCTTTGGTGCTAGTTCCAGAGTCGTCCCATGACTTTTGCAGCAAGTCGAGTGGTCCCTGGACGTCCCAACCATACAGGAGCTCAAATGGCGAGAATCCGGTAGAAGCCTGTGGAACCTCTCGATAGGCAAAAAGAAGGAAAGGTAACCAACGGTGCCAGTCTCTGCCAGTGTCATCAACAAATTTTTGTAACATGCGTTTCAATGTTTGATTAAATCTTTCAACAAGACCGTCAGTTTGTGGAAGGTATGGAGTGGTCTTGATGGAGGTGATGTCCAGCTGTTTGTGAAAGAGCTGCATTAACAGTGATGTGAAGTTTGTCCCTTGATCAGTTAGGATTTCATCAGGGATCCCTGTTCTAGAGAACAACTGGATCAAACATTGCATTACAGATGATGTTGTGATATTACGTAGGGGGAAGGCCTCAAGGAACCGTGTTGCGTAGTCGCAGATAACCAAGATGTATTGATGTCCTTGGCTGCGCTTCACTAGTGGTCCAACGATGTTCGTCGCCAACCTCCGGAAGGGAGTAGAAATAATGGGGAGAGGCTGCAGGGGAGCCCTGTCAGACTTACGAGAGATACAAGTTTTTTGACAGATAGGACAAGTAGCACAGAACCTTTGCACATTAGAGTACATACAAGGCCAATAGAATCGGGATGGTGTGTGCTAAATGCATTATGAGATGTCTGCAGCTTTCAGGGATAACAATGCATTTTTTTCCCATCACAGAGAACACAAAGCAAATTCCTGTCAACAATAAACTACTCTTTACCCATATGGATAGTATTTGTCTCATCTGTTACCTTTGAAAACAGGTTTTTCAGTGTATCATATCATTTTTCTTCAACTCACTAATGTTAGCTGGCACTTCCCACATTTTGTTAATCATCAAGCCATCAGCATCAGAACCTGTGACGTTCAAATGCTTCTCAAAACGACGTTGACTTTTTTCTTTTTTTTTTAAGGTTTTGGATACCATTTCCACCCAGACTACTGTCCAAGTCATGCAGTGGTTGGACCCCCATTTTTGCTTTAGATTGAGTGATTACTGGAGCTGACACATTAGCATCATTTACATACTCCTCAGCTTGTAACAAACCCATTAACATTGGAAAATCCCTACCCAAAAGGATGTCAACTGGTAAATTCTCAACTACTCCAACAGTTATTAAATAAGGCTGATCATCAATAACGACAGTTAGTTGTATGTTTGTCACCATGCACACACAAAATGTCTGTTTTGTCATTAAAGTTCACAGCACTGATTGGTACAACACTTTTCTTTGCAAGACATGTGAAGCTACCAGAGTCTAGTAAGGCAGTCATTTTCTGTCCATTGACAGTCACAGTTTTATGAGTGTTCTGTTGCAGTTCTTCCTGTTTCACATGTTCATCTTCACTACGAGGTGCGTAGCAGGAACCAGTTACTTTGGTCTTGCGTATGGGACACAGTGAAGCCTTGTGGCCCGGCTGCTGACAGTAGTAGCATGTAAGAGTCTTACCGGAATCCTGCTGGTCTCGGCTACTGGTCATGGTACCTGGGCATTCCGGCTGGCTTCCTCCCCTTGTTGAACGAAGAGGTGGTGGTGGTTGTCCTGGACGAGGTGTACTGCTGGTCCCACGAAGCGGCAGAGATCCCTTTCGTGCGTTCTGGTACTGAAGAGCAAGCTTGGCAGCTACCAGCCTATCAGTCGGTTCATGCTCCTTTACCCTGGTCCGGACGTCAGGAGAGAACACGCGCAGAAGCTGCTCCAGGATGATTTTCTCTCCAATCTCCTCCTTTGAATGCTGCTCCGGTCCATCAACGATAAAGACCTTTCAGACGATGGTAAGTTTCTGTAGGCGTTTCACCTGCAGGCAGTGAAACCACTCAAAACTGCTGTCTGCGGGTTTCAGGATAAATATCAAATTTTTCCGACAAAGCAGCGTCTGAGTCTGAGTCTGCTTTGTCCTCATCCATAGCTGTATAGGCCTCCAATGCCTTTCCTGAGAGTAGAGGGATGAGTCTGCAGGCCCACTCGACCTCTGGCCACCTCCAAGTCTTTGCAATGTGCTCAAAACGCAATAAATAGTTCTCAATGTCGTCACCTGCTTGAAAAGGTGGTATTTTGGGCTCAGAGCTAAATCGTCTGTCTGATTCCATGTTGACATCGGAAGATTGAGGTGAGGCCCCAACAGACCTCCGGGCCTGCTGTGCAGCTGGAGTAGGTAGCAATCTTCTCACACTGCTGGCACTTACTGGGCTTGGAGTGACACCTTCTGCTTGTTGTGATGTTGATGGTGCATCTGGTTGAGGCTGAAGGGACATCCTCAGGTGTCGCAGTTCCTCCAAAACTCCTTCTCTTCGCTGCTGTGCTGTGATAAAGTCTCTTATCAGAGTCACAAGCTCCCCATCTGCAGCACCTGATGAGACAGCTTTAGGCTTTGGGCGCCCATCTCCCTCCGACGACGAAGACGACGAATTAGGCAGCATCGAGTCTGAGGTCTCACTCTGGTCCGAAGCGACTTTTGGATCACCTTCTTCCATTTTAAGCTGGAAACGAAGTCCACTCCTCTTCTTTGCAGGGCGTTTACCTCCACGCCTGGCCATCTTATCCCACTTCTGACACCATATGTGGCAGGGTTCTTCTTGTAGCGAGCCAAGAAATTCTCAGAAATAAGATGACCATGTCTTAAATAGATAACGAGATTTTAGTGTTCCCAACAAAAGAAAAACAGAGTTCACAAACACTGTTTGGGAGAGCCTGTTGCCTCCACTGCAACCATGACTGCTCTCTCTCAAACTGAAAAGTTATCCCCTTATAAAGGCTTAGCCCCTCCCACTGGCCAATTAACCAAACATTTCTTCAATGGAAAATTCAGCCTTATACCTGGAGAAAACATAACCTAAAATGAAGAAATAATTAATCATGACTTTAACAGAAACAAGTATGAAATCAAAAGCATTATGACAGAAGAAAAAGAAAAAAAAAAACTTACAATTCTGACAGGTGACATCACTTCCTGTTTCCTATATGTATGATGATGTGTACAATGCTCTGGTTGGAATGTTTGTGGTGGGAAGCCTGGATGGTAAGGAAGATAAAGTTAGGAAGTTAAACAAAATGTGGCTGTGGTGAAAGTGAATGATTTGTGTGCCTGGATGTATGCATGTGTCTGGTGTAAACTGTAAACTAATTGACTGAGAAATAACAGGATAGAAGGAAAAAAAAACAATTTAAGTCTTCAGGCACTGTCCTGCAGCCTGTGACGCTGCTTAGTCACGCCATATTATGTTACATTAAAAACGGCGCGCTGTCTGTGTCTACCTTAGAAAAAACAGACACAGCCCGGACCTTTTCGCTTGTGGTCGCTCTGCCTCCCGCGTGTTCTCACCTGTGGAGCAGGTGGAGAGAGCGCATGAGGAGCCCCTCCCCACTGCAGAGAAGCAGCGGAGAAAGTGACTCCATGTTCACGCTGAACCTGCGCCATTATGCTTTTAGGCATGAAGACTAAAGGTGCACGGACCCTGCCGGCTGAGATATAACAGATAATAGAAAAACATCAGTGACTTTTTTTTCCACCATGACGCGCTGAGCTGACGGCTCCTTTGAATACCGCTCGTTCCAAGGGCGGAGTGGGTAATCGGTAGAGTCAGGAGGATTCCCGGTGGGCTGCTTCATTCATGGGCCGGTCATTCGCGTCATGGAAAAAATATTCACGTTAGATTATGATGAATCTTTGTAGCAGTGTTCGTCTGTCACTTTAAGAGACGACACCGTCAGTTTTTGAGCTACAATTTAACATTAACACCCCTTTTACATTCTCACAGTTGGTTGAGTCCACCAGAGTGCGCTTTACCAAAATTTCTGGGCCGGACCATTGATGCGAATAACGTTCTATTTAGACGGTCTATGGGCCGGACAGAGAAGCAGCCACGGGCCAGACGGATGATTAGCCAGTAAAGAAATGTGTAGGAAGCAACAGTGGTTATGGGAACGAGCGATACGGGCCGCTGCATGGGGCGGTTATTCAAAGGAGCCGCCAGCTCAGCGCTTCATGGTGAAAAAAAAACTCTGCGTCACTGATGTTTTTCTATTATCTGTTATATCAAGTTGTTTGGAACTGCCTAGCCGATAGGGGTCCGGGCACCTTTTGTCTAAATGCCTAAAAACATAGTTGCGCAGTTCAGCGCAAACACAGAGTTACTTTCTCCGCTGCTTCTCTGCAGTGGGGAGGGGCGGGGCTCCTCGTGCGCTCTCCCCACCTGCTCCACAGGTGAGAACACGCGGGAGGCAGAGCACCCACAAGCGAAAAGGACCGAGCTGTGTCTGTATTTTTCTAAAATACATGCAGACAGCGATCTTTTTTCATGGTTTGTGAGGGTGGAACAGCAGTAACCTGTCCAAACACCACGATAAAACACCAGATTCTAACGCAGTCGTGCGCAAATGAGACGTCTAGTGGCATTATTGATCCAACAGGTGTGTATGCTAGCGGTACACACGTGGAGCACGTGACTAAGTCTTGATTATGAAAGATAAATGTAGGAAATTTTGATAAAAGGAGGCGGAATGAATATCGATGGCAGCACTTTAAAAAACAATGATCCTATAATATTAACAGGCTGAAAGTTCATATTTTGCCTCAACAATAACAAATTGTCCGAAATAAAATGTAAAATAAATTAAAGTGAATTTGAATTTGAACAAATGTGAATTTTTTATTCCCACCTCTATTGCTCTTTGAAGTGAGGCCATATGATTTACTCTTCATTTTGGTTCTTAACTAGAGCTTTGTTTATTAGCTCATTTATTTATTCCCTTAAAATGTATGTATTTATGGTAAAGACATGTTAGTATTGATCCTTTTATTTTAATGTTCAAAAGGCTGTAAACTTGACATATTGTGTTTCAAACTATTTAAAAAAAAGACTTTTAAGAAAATAAGATATATTTGTGTTAAAATTGGTATATATAATAAATTACTGAGGTAATGTATTGGTTATTTCAATGTTTAACATATTGCAATACTGTTGTCATCGTGAGCCATGTATTGTGAATCGTATCGTATGGTGAGTGGCTCTGAGATTCGACACAATATAACGTTTTCACAGGTGGATACCCTGACATACACATTCTCATTCAGCTTTTATTTTCCCAAGTTTAATGTCAGAGAACCGCCTCCATTCTGAAGTTCATTAAAAACAGGCTGGAGCATGCTCATCAGGACCACTTGGAGGCATTTATGCTCATGTCAACAGAAGAATAAATTCTTATGTCCATTGACTGTGACAAAGTAACAAATAAGGTTGAAGAAACTAGTTCACTTCTTATGTGGTAACTTATGCTGTAGATTCTGGAGTTACTATGATGTTTCTTCAAATGTTTAAAAAAAGTTGAATTTAGCCTTTCATTCACATTCTCATACGGGAAAATATTTCTGTTAAACCACAAGTTTTTACTATAATTTTTTGTTTGTTATTTATGACCCCCTCCCCAGGACTGTAATAAAACATAATTTTTTTATTTTAAATGCTTGCCTCATTTTTCATGTGCCGAAAAATGGGCCGGTCTTGACCATTAAACTCCCCGGCTGAAAAGTTGTCCCATTTCGCCCGTAGCGCTCATTCCCATGACCACTGCTGCTCCCTAAACATTTCTTTACTGAATAATCATCCGTCTGGTTGGTTAGCGCTCTTGCCTCACAGCAAGAAGGCCCTGGTTTAAGTCCAAGCTGAACCAAAAGCCACCAACTGGGACCTTTCTGTGTGGAGTTTGCATGTTCTCCCCGTGCATGTGTGGGTTTTCACTGGGGACCTTAACTTCCTCCCACCATCCAAAAACATGCTTCATAGGTTAATTGGTGACTCTAAATTGTCCCTAGTTGTGTATGAGAGTGTGTAGGTGTGTGACTGAGGCCCTGTGACAGACTGGAGGCCTGTCCAAGTGTATCCTGCCTTCGCCCGTCAGCTGCCGGGTTAGGCTACAGCAGCCTCATGACCCCGAAAGGGTCAAAGTGGTTCAGAAAATGAATTGATAGATGAGTTTACTGATGTAGAAATAATTTTGAAAGGAACACGATACTCCATAAAAATGTCTGTTTTATCAGGAGTTCCTATAGAGGTAAAGTCTTTCTGTAGAAAGGTTGATAAGGGCCTGAAGTTAAAGGCTGAGCTTGTGTGGGAATACAATGTGCTGAAGGAAGACAGCTGAGAGGGACAGACAGACATGTGATGCATCAAACAAACAGCCTGGTATGACTTTCAGAACATGAACTGCAGCCTCGTGGATCTGTTAACAGAATCAGAAACAGAGCAGACAGACCCGGAGCAGCTGCTACACAAACCTGCATATAGCCGAAGAAGAGCAGATCCCAAAGTTGATGCGGATCAGGATACTGTTGAAGAACGGTTTTTACCGGATGGCAGGATGTGATTGGAGCAGGGGACACACTGAGATGGAAAAGCAATGAGGGAACCAGCCTTAGCTGCATGGTGCCCTAGGCAAAACGGGATTTTTGCGCCAACCTCAGCACGCCATCACACACAAATACCACGGCCTGACAACAAAGAAGTACTGGTACCACAATTGCCTGGAATATGTTGGAATAAGTATTTATTTATTTTATTTGTTCAGGATTAAATAATAACCACCTAAAAATAAATTAAAGAATAATAACATTTCTCCCTAACCGAGACATGAACCCTGAACCTTTGCAATAGAAAGCAGCTGCATTAACCACTGTAGCTGATGTTGCTCCTTCAGCGTGGCTAGATGTTTTGACAGACATCTCCAGTGATTAGGGTTTAAAGATTTATATTGTTAAGGGTTTAAAAAGAGGTAAAGAAAAAAACAATGTTGCCAGTTAAATTATTCTCTTCTAACAAAAAACAATATTTTTTGACCAAAATGAGGGAGGGGGGGGATTCCAAGCAAATTACTGTAAATAAGTCCAGTTTTTCCTCCTCTTCCGTCCTTTTTGGACCTTAAAGCTGTCCCTGATGACTTGTTTTGCTGCTGTTTCTTCCTTAAAGTTTTAAAGAAGCAGCAACCACTGACCACTGGCATCACTGCTTATAACGTCGGTATCCGAACGCAGCAGCCTGAAATAATCCGTCCGAGCACGCAAAAATAGAGAGTCTGCCTGTTACAGTCCTCTCAGTTTAATCCTGATGGATTTTCTTCCCTTTTTTTCAGGACGTAAGCTGCACACAGCCCAAAGTTGGAGACTTCATTGCTAGGCAACTAGTCGCTCAGCAAGGGGGGGGCGTCCGGGCTTTCTGTCAGATATCTGTTGCTGGTGGGAGTGCAGCCTCTTCAGAACAGAACAGATCCAGAAGGTAGCAGTCATCCTAACACAGTTCTGAGTAATTGCCGTGCCCCGCAGGAGCGTGTAGGACTTCTTTATATTAGCGATCTGCTGCAGCTCATTTCAATCAACAGCAGCTCTAAAAGCGGCGCATTAAAGTTTCAGACGCGCCGAACGGCTGCGCTGTAAATTCACAGAGAGCCAAGAGGCTCTCCAGAGAGGCAGGAATGATGAGCTAATCATTCACCCTGATCTGAATTAATAAGGCCTCATTAGGCAGTCAGAGACACACTGCAGTGCTGGGAAGAGCCACGCTGAGGATTTACCCATCATCCCCTCTGCTCACTACTGCACACTCAGTTCATTACAGAGCCTCATTGTTCCTTCTGCTGATCTGAGATGTTTGAGGATTGGTGAGCACGCTCAGCCCAGCTGCATCCATGAAGCACTTCTTCTTTCAGTCTTTGGTTTTGCTGCCGTTCCTCCATGTTTCAGTTTCTTTATTGATAGGAGGTTCAGAAAGATGAGTCCTGACCCTTTAATGCCAGAGCTAGAGCTCCAGCACTGACCTTATTACCATTTAATAAATGTCATTCCAAAACATCCTGAACAACACAGTGACTGTCAGTGCAAAGCTGCGTTTCTCTGCCTCAGAATTCACTGAAATCTGGTCAAAGTACGCAGGTAAGTAAAGTTTATTTATATAGCACTTTTCCCAGACAGGATATAAGTAAAATAAATACATAAATAAGTAAAAGAGATACATAAAATATGGCAGATTTAACATAAAAATTCTAAAAACACATAAAATTCTAAATAACATTATTAGCTGGACAGAGGCCCACTCAGAGGGACTGGAAAGCTTTATTGTAGAATTAGGTTTTGAGATGTGTTTTGAAAACATCAATAGAATCCAGGGAACGTAAAAATGGGGGGAGTTCATTCCACAGCCTAGGTGCCACTGCTTTAAAAGAACGGTCCGCTCGGGTTTTGAAACGTGTCCGAGGCACCATCAGTAGATTCTGCCCTGAGGAACTCCGTCTTTGGGAAGGGGTATAGGGATGGATGAGGTCTGAGATGTATGAGGGGGCTTGTCGATGAAGGACTCTGAATGTCAGGACTAAAATTTTAAAATTAATTCTAAAAGTAACCGGGAGCCAGTAAAGAGACTTTAAAATGGGGGTGATGTGGGTTCTTTCGTTAGTGCGGGTCAAGAGCCGGGCAGCGGAGTTCTGAACCAGCTGCAGGCGATCCAGTTCCTTCTTGTTTAGGCAGGTGAAAAGGCTGTTACAGTAGTCTAAGCGTGAAGACACAAAGGTGTGGATTATATGTCTAGTTCCCGTTTAGAGACCATGGATTTCAGCTTGAAGATGTTATGCAGCTGGAAGTAGCAGTTCTTTATGACTTGTTTAGAATGATGCTGCAGAGACATTGCTTCATCAAACACAACTCCTGGGTTTCTCAGGCTGGGTTTTGTTAAATGGCCTAGGGAACCTAGTTGACGTTTAATAGCGGGGATGGCACTATCTGGGGCAATAATCAGTGTTTCTGTTTTTTCAGAGTTCAGCTGAAGGCAGTTGTCATTTAGCCACTGCTTTATATGGGAGAGGTAATTAATTAAAGGGCTCAATTTGTGAGCTGCGGCAGTGCAGAGTGGGTGTTTTCTGGTCAGCGGGGACAGTTAAGACTGCCATCATTCCCCTGAACTGACAGCAGGATTCCACCTCCAGTCCTCTTCAGGTTTTGGCCCTGTATGGAGATGAGGACTCTGGGAACGACCAGAAATACCCCGCTCCACATTCATGGCTGCTGTTGGTTCAGAATCTCTAAAGAGGCTTCACTACAGAATACTTCACGAAGCGGAAGCTGGAGTTTTCAGTTTGGTTCCCTTCTGCTCCAGCAGACTGTGGGGCATTTTGGTTCATGAAGCATTCGTCCTCACATCAGCATGAGTGAACGTGACAGGCAGCCACCACAGAGAAAAACAGCAGAAAAAGACTCTGATGCAAAAGGTGCTTTCCTCTCAGCAATCTGAAGCTCATTCCTCAGAAAAAAGGAATTCAGTTAGTGAGTCCTTCCTTCTAACCGTGTCCACGTAGCTGGTTCCCCCTCTGGTCTAACCGGAAGTTGACCACAGAGAACTCCAAACTGTTTGAGGACAGACTGTTGTCTGCTCTCAGACACATTTCCTTCAGTACAACGCAATGTAACAATGTAGTAATGAATGCCGCATCATACCAGCTTCCTGAGTCACACTTCTGAAAAAGACCCATCAGGACGTGAGAGGGAAGCAATGCTAACCTCATTATGCTAACATTATGAAGCAAAAGCAGGCCTCCAAAATAAAAGCATTTACTCCAAAACCTCTGTATTAAAGAAACAGATACATATGGATATTTTGTTACATGGGTCTGTATAACAAACTGTTTCCTCTGTATTCTTTACACTTTCTGAAGAATTCTCAGAAAGAAAAGAGTGAAGTTTTTGCTTCAGAAGGCTCCATCATGTCCTGTAGATAATGAGCTTCAGTCCTTCAGCTTTTCTTTAGTTTTCTGCTGAAAACCTTCAGCTTTTTTAGTCATCAAAGACTAATAATGTGGATAAAAAAAAACACACTTTTCTCCCAGCTTGTTCTGTGAAGCATCGAAGTATTGATTTCCCGTCAGTGGAGATCTGGACTATCAGCACTTCTCACTGACTTGTCTTGGTTTCTTCATGAAAATGTTTCTTGATGGCCTTCAGTTTCAGTCATGATCATGACAGGTTCAAGATTGGAAACCTCCTCGTCTTTTCAGCTCAGCATGTTTGAATCCACGCTGTGTTGTCCTGTCTTTGGTAGCAAGTTAGTTATTTTCAGCTTTTTCATGTTGGTCCATTTATCCAATCTTCTGTCAACAAGCCTGTTTCTCCGATGAACCCCATAGACCCCATCCAGGTCCCTGACTGTGAGGGCTGTGAGCTTTGGTTTTTGCCAGGAATGTTGTGGTTTTTGGTTATGTTTTGTGCCTCAGTCACACCAGTTTTAGGCATGATCCACAGCTCTCTTCATTTCAGTGAATCATCAGTCTATTTAAGAGTCTGGTGCAGGAGAAGCTCCATGTATTTTGGTCTTTTCTAGTTTTCTATCTTGAGTCGTGTTGGTGCAGCTCAGAGAATTTGAATACACTTCAGATCCAGGTTTCCATCCAGACGTCAGCAAACCGATAAGCTTCATTTATTTATGAAGTACAGCAGTCCTTGGGCATAACGTGGTTCACCTGTTACCGTCTAACTGAATTTTAGAGCAATCTGCATGTTTTCTTCGATGTTTTTGTTGTCTTTAGTGATTTCTTTTCTCCGTCCTGATTAGCTGCAGACCTTGTCAATCCCTCTCCTCCGTGTCGCGTCCCCTGTACGTTCAGTTTGCCAGAGTTCCATAAATCTTTGATGGTGAACAGGTCTTTGTTTTTATTCTTGGATCCTGGAGTCAAGTTTCTTTAAAGATTTGAACTTTAAGAGTTTAAAGAGAGAACAGAGTGAAGATGCTCATGTCTGTCCGAGAAAAGTGGATCAAGTTTGTAGTGGAGTTTTACTGTAAGGATTCCTTTGGGGTTTCTCTTGTGTTCTTGTTAGTGGTTGAGTTGTTCTCCTGTCAGTCACCACAGGTTCATGTTGACGATCCACAGCCGCCGTCAGGAGGAGACACCTGCCACTCCGTTGCCATGGTGGGGGTCCAATACGCTGGGTCGCTGGTGGCACTTAAGGGGTTTTGTGTCAGGCCAGACAGCTAGGAAAGGGGCTGCCCGGGGGCTCCCTGCCCTCACCAGAGCATTCATTGTGAACAAGTACAGATCAAGGGCCCGTTTCAAGAAGCAGGTTTTCTTAAAATTTTTGTTTGTGAACCCTGAATTAAGCAAAACTCTGAGTTTCTGGTTTCAGAAACAGAGATAACTTAAACCTGTGAAAGTGGGTGAATTCAAACCTGTTTCACAAAGTGGGTTAAGCTGAACTCAGAATCAGTCACTATGGTAACTGAGTCTGTGAACGTAACCTGGAGCAGGTTTTCTTCAGGAAACTTAGAGTTCTCTGAGGTCTCCGCCCCCTCTTAAAGTGAAGGATGATCAAATATGAGTTCCTCATCAACATTTAGAGAACATTCACATTAGAGACGTCACGTTTTCACCACTCAGAAACCAAAATGACACGTCCATTCATAGAGGATCATGTAGGCGAGGAGGCTGGATTATTCCAGAGGTAGTGTTATTTATGTCAGGAGAGGATTTTGAGGACACGAGTAGATTGACTGCAGTTTCCTAATTAATTTTTATTTGAGCAATACTGTTTCCAGGAACTCTGTATTGCACATTCACAATCTCATCCACCTATACATCACACACTCCACCCATTGTGGCCGTGCTCTGACATCCGAGCAGATGCTTTGTGTTGCATTACATTTTTTTGCAAATGGTAGTTTTCTTTATAATATCGGGGATGGCGACGACATCAGTAAGACCACTGTTTGCAGAATTGTCAGGAAAATGTCCCTTGTGCTCACGCGCTTTTTACCTATTTTTGTTGTTTTTCTAGGCACAACGCCCTGAGAGTGATTAAAGAAGAGTGTCACACGATTACAGGTTAGTGTTGGATACATTTTAGATAAGAATTTTGAATGACAAAATTGCTACTCTGGATAAAATGTATTGGATAGTTTATTAATCATCACTTTATGAATCCCATATATAAACTACTGAAATTTTGAAGAAGAGTAAACGTAAAAATGTTCTTGTGTTTCTCCTGGGCTGATTGCCACTCCTCCCTGATGGGTTACACCTGTGTCTTTTTGTTTTTTCACTCCCCTTCCTGTATATAATAGGTTCCTCCCCTCACTTCCTTGCAGGTTTGTCTGGTCACCCCATGCACCAAATCTTGTCTTCCATTCCAGCTTTGTGCTCTTTCTTAGTTTTTGGATTTTATGTTATTAAAGACACTTTTTTGGGAGCTGACAGCTGTCCTGCGATTGTGTCCATACACCAAAGCCTGCATCACAAACCTGCCACAATGGACGCAACAGACAGCGGGGCACCACGGGCAGCAATTGCCAAACAGGACAAGGAGATTCGACATCAGGGAGAGCAAATGGATCCCCTCCACCAGAACGTGGTGGAGATCTCCGGTCGGACCGAGCGACAGCTCACTGTTTTTCGGCGATCAACTGACCCAGCTTGTTCAACATATGCAGCTGCTCCTCCCATCGTTATTGCCTCCAGTCAGCTCCGTGGACCACGACACGTCAGCACCGACGCCTCCGCCTGTCCAGTCAGCTTCTGGAGCACCACCCCTGTTACCACCTGAGCGATGGTCTGGCGACTCTGGTGATTGCCACCCCTTCCTCACCCAATGTGAGCTGTTTTTCCAACTTCAATCAGCCTCCTTCCCTTCGGATCAAGTGAAGGCGTTCATCATCTCCCACCTATCGGGGCGGGCTGAAATGTGGGCTACAACCGAGTGGGAACGTTGTTCCCCAATCTGTGCGTCGCTTCCACCTTTCACCGACGCCCTGGTCCAGGTCTTTCAGCGGATCAGACCAGGTGGGGAGACTCCTAGGGCTCTTTTTCACCTCCACCAGGGGGTGCGTAGAGCTGCAGACTACGCCATAGAATTCAAGTCCCTGGCCACCCACAGTGAGTGGGACTCCGCTGCACTTTTTGGCTCCTTCCTCAACGGATTGTCAGAACAGTTAAAGGACCTGTTGGTGCCCCTGAACCTGCCTCCCACCTTGGGCGAGCTTATCGCTCTACTGATCAGGGTAGATGATACTGTGGGACTGACAAGTCAGCCGCTCTTTGGTGGTTCACTCAATTCCCCAGTAGGGAACAGTTCGGCCTGTTTTGAGCTGCTTTGTCTCTGTTCCCTCAGGTGCACCGATGACCTCCCAGGGATGGAGGAACCTATGCAGTTAGGACGTAGTCGACTTACGTCAGCCGAGAGGGACTGACGAAGGCGGGCAGGTGAGTGTTTCTACTGCGGTCAGAGAGGTCATAAGATCAGGGATTGTCAGCAGCCCCCAAAAGCACCCGCTTGTCCCTGAAAATGGGAACAGTGGCGAGCGGAGAGCATTTGTCCACTGAATCTGGTTCCAGTCTTTGTTTAGAGTCCACTATTTATCTTAAGGGGGAATCTATTCCGGTCAAGGCCCTCAAAGACTCAGGTTCTGAGCAGAACCTCCTTGATTTGGGGCTAGCCAGACAGGCTGGCATTTCTTTTGAATCTCTGAGTCAACCTATCAAAGTTACTTCCCTTAATGGTCAACTGGTCACCACTGTAAGATACTCCTCAGAACCAGTCCACCTAGTGGTATCAGGTAATCATCATGAACATTCCTGTTTTTTTCTTCTTGACTCACCTCAGAACCCTGTTGTGTTGGGCCACCCTTGGTTGGTGTTGCATAACCCAGTCATCGATTGGCCCTCAGGACGGTTGACCGGTTAGAGTGACCACTTCCATGCTGCCTGTCTGTGTTCGACCCTCTCTCCCATCACTGACCTCTCCGGCCCCAGCAGAGGTGCTGCCCTCACCTGACCTGTCTTTAGTTCCGCCCGAATACCATGATATAGCAGCTGTTTTTAGTAAAGACAGGGCCCTCTCCTTGCCTCTTCACCGTCCATATGATTGCGCTATTGACCTTATGCCTGGGGCTGCTCTGCCCAAGACTCGTCTCATTAGCCTAAAAACAGAACGGGAGGCTATGGGACGCTACATTTCAGATTCCTAAGGCTCAGGTCTTATCAGGCCTTCGTCCTCACCGGTTGGAGCGGGTTTTTTCTTTGTTGGGAAGAAGGATGGTTCCCTTCGCCCCTGCATAGACTTTCGGGGGCTTAACGCTATCACTGTTAAGAAGTAGTAGTAACCGCTTCCGTTAATGAACTCGGCTTTTGACACCCTGCAGGAAGCTCGGGTCTTTACCAAACTTGACCTAAGAAACGCTTACCACCTGGTGCGTAACCGCTCTGGAGATGAGTGGAAGACAGCTTTTAACACGCCCCTGGGGCACTTCGAATATTTGGTAATGCCCTTTGGTCTAACTAATGCTCCTGCAGTGTTCCAGAACCTCCTAAATTATGTTTTGAGAGATTTTCTGCACCTTTTTGTTTTTTGTGTACCTAGATGACATCTTGGTGTTTTTTAGGATCATCACCGAGGATCGACGGCATGTTTGGCTGGTGCTCCAACGCCTGTTGGAAAACAGGTTATTTGTTAAAGCTGAGAAATGTGACTTCCATGCCTCTTCTGTGTCTTTTTGGGGTTTTGTTGTGGCACAGGGGGAGGTGAGGCCCGATCCAGGGAAGATCAAAGCCGTGCTGGAGTGGTCTACCCCAACCAACCGCAAACAACTCCAGCAGTTCCTGGGGTTTGCTAACTACCTGAGTCGCTTTATTAGAGACTACAGCTCGGTGGCTGCTCCCCTCACACGCCTCACATCCCCTTCAGTCCCTTTTGTTTGGTCAGCCAAGGCTGAAGCTGTTTTCTAAGTCTAGGCTTGTTTCCGCCCCCGCATTATGCCGGCCAGATCCCTCCAACCAGTTTATTACTGAAGTAGACGCCTCTGATTTTGGTGTGGGTGCTGTTCTCTCACAAAGGTCATGTAAGGAGAAAAAGGTTCACCCTTGTGCATTTTTTTTCTCGCTGGCTTACCCCGGGAGAACGGAACTATGATGTAGGGAATAAGGAGCTCTGGGCCATTAAGCTTGCCCTGGAAGAGTGGCATCACTGGTTGGAGTAGGCTGAACAGCCATTTGTGGTCTGGACGGACCATAAGAACTTGGCCTACATCCTAACTGCTAAGCGGCTGAATGCTAGGCAGGCACGGTGGGCCCTGTTTTTGACCACTTAGATTTTGTTATTTCATTTCGCCCGGGCTCGAGGAATGTTAAACCCGATGCTCTGTCTAGACAGTTTGAACCTTTTAATACCCCAAGAGAATTGGGGACCGTTGTGCCTTCCTCCTGCATTCTCCGTGCGCTTCACTCATGAAGAAACATCAAAGAGAGGAGGTAAAACTTCAATACAGGCGGTCAGTTCCTGTGCAGGCGGCGGCTCAACATGGCACCCCAGATGGGACTCTGAAAGGGAAAAGGTTCTAACCTATCCTTTATCAATCCCCTAAAAAGGTACCAAATAAAGGATTAGATTCGTAAAAGAAATGCTAGCCAGTACCGACTGATCACCGGACTAGGAGTAGGAATTCTTGACACAATCATCCACATATATAACCCCAGTATTCAGAAGCAGACTAATATTGATCTAGGTGAAGAAGATCATGGCTACTTCTGACTGGGGAAGCATGAGAGAAGATTCGTCCGACGAAAAGGACAGTAATGTAATTAATGTGCGGCAGCGCCTGGCAGAAATTATGATTGGCAGCGCCAAGACTAAAGCCAGAAGGGTTCGGGACCCCATCAGACACGAGGAAGTGGGTAGTGGAACTAACCTCACCCTCTTACATGGGGATCTGGAAGACCTGAGGCCTCCCCTTCAAGGGACAGTTATTGTGAACTCATGCAACACAAGTTTTAGAAAAAAAAATTCCACAAACCAAAGCAATTCCAAAAAAGGGAATGTTTAAAAAAACAAAAGTTTTTCTTTTTTCAGTTTAAGTTTCAGCTCTTTGAAACATTTTAAAGTCTTACTCCAACTATATTTGATCAGTTTTAAAGAAGTCTTTTCATTGTGATTTTGCCGTTTTAAGCCGAAATCTAAAACGTTGTTGGTTTCTAGGACATAGTTTCTGGAGCTCAGAAACTACCTCTGAGTTGTGGGAAAGACTGCTGCAGTGAAGTAACCCTCACAGTCATGAAATCTTTGTTGACTCGCTCTCCCGACAACTTACAGCCCCTCACACCCCAAGCTAAAAATTACAGTGCAACAAAGGTGGTGATCAATATCATTTCTACCCAGCTGTACAGTTCTAATATAGGTTCCAGCTCAGACCAGGAAAACAAAGACGTTCATGAATTTAATTGTCTACAAGTGGATGCTTCAGAAAGGGGCGGAGCGGGGAGACACAGATTTAAGCGTTTTCAAACTGTGCATTTTTATTATTATTTATATACTATTTAACATATAAATTTAGTCGTTTATTCCTAATGTAGAACTGTGTTTCAAATAAAGAGGTTTATATTTACCAGTTTGTAAGTCAATCATTTTCAAGTCTTAATGCAGATATTGACAGCAATTATAAAGGAAAAAGAACCATATAAAAGTGCTGAGTTAAAAGCAATGAGATCGAGAAGGAAGGTGCATCAAACTTTTGTGCTGTTGGTGCACAAAAGAGAAAAAGTTAGGCGCCAGTCCAACCAGTGCGAGAACTTAGTCTAGAGCTCTGAGGTGTGAATTATGGGGCACAGATGGCTGCACTGTTTTATAGTCGGGTTTATTGAAATAGCAACCATCAAACTTAAAACAGTTCTCATTATGTTTAAAGTCAGAAACAACTGACTTTCAGTAAACAGACAGTGTTGGAGGACAGAAATGGGGGTTTAACTTAAGAAAACAGCTGAAATAAAAAAATAACTGCATTTGTACTACAAAAAAGAAAACGTGCCGATCAGTCTGTAGTCTAGATTTATTGATCAGGGTGGGGGAGGGATCAAAACAAAACACAAGATGTCTCTGCTGGAGGTTTACATGGTTGGAAATGATCAATAAGATTGAATGAAAAAATGTCTCTTCTGCATAGGTATTATGGATTGAGGTTTAAAAATGAAAAACTAAATGGATTTACTGTATGTACGATATAATGTGTTTTAAAAAGGGGGTGGGAACATTTTCTTCTATCCACTCTTTATCAAGCACTTTGTTTATTTGTCTATCTATAACTCCTGTGTTTATTTTCATCTTGTGTTTGAAAGTGATACTGTAATTATGAAATAATAATACCAGCTCTCAGAAGTTGTGGTCTTCAGTTTCTTGTGGACGTCATGGTGTGATGCTTGTTGCAGGGCAGATTGACCCGGAGCTCCAAGGCAGCTACAGCAAAATGTTGGTGCTGTAGCTGGGTTTGCTGGAGAACGTCTCTGTTAAAGAACTCTTCATGCTGCCCGCTAAAAAAGTGCCCTTCAGTATGCATGATGCTCCAGCAGACACTGAAATGTCAGAGAGACCAGGCACGTGGATGTGCATCACTAAGGAGCCATTAGTCCAAAGTCTCACAGGAATTCTTGCTGCCATATCGAATGATCTGTGTGACAGTCACGCAGTAGAGCTCAAGCTCCAGAGCCACCAGTTTCTCAGCTACATGTACAGAGATGCTCGGCCTTGTTGGCTCACCTCGTGGTTTACAGACCACCTTCTCTGAAACAGTCATTCTGAGTTCAGTTGGGATGACAGAACAATTCCAGTGAATGGGTGCACGACACCTATAAAAGACTCAGAGGGCGTGTTTAACAGATTATTGCTTTCTTGCTTGAGTGCTAGCCCTCCTGTGTTAACTGCGTGGGTTTGAAAGGAACGCCATCCTGCTCCGTTAGCCGTTTGTTCTTGCCGCCTGCAGCTTAAATGCTCAGCTGCTTCACTTCCCTGTTTTTCTCCTAAATTGGCTCAAGTCTGTACAGCAGACCTGCCATCACAGAGCAGGCAGACGATAGACCTGCTTTGCTTAGCACTGTTAAGAGTTTTGCAATGAAGACATTGGTTTCGTGCTAAACTTCTCATCTCCAAGGATATTTCCTCTCATGAAGAAATGACTGAAATGATCATTATTTTTTTAAATCAGTAGAGTTTGTTTGATCTTTTTCTAATGTTTAGAAATTCTGCATATTGCAGAGGAATGCCTCCAGCTGTTACTCTCATGTAGGATAGACTTCTTCTAGTGGGTTCTGAAGTCCTTTTATAAATACAGAAAATCTAGATCTGATTGGACCGCTTGGCGTCACTGAAACCCCACTGTGAAGCCCGGCCTGGAGTTGATGCTCTCATGCAGGCGCCAGGTCCCTCTTCCAGAGGGACTGGTCAGCCCCGTCTGAAGTGAAGATGTGGGAATGCTCCTATGTGGATGGATGGATGGATGGATGGATAGATAGAGTGAAGGATAGATTGCAGGCCTCAGACCTTCATCATTCATGCCTTATGTCACGCTTTCACTGGCTCTGACTTGCATGCTGATATTCTGGCTCCAACCTGAGATGCTATGCAATTCTCTCTAAAGAGAATAAAGCGCACCAAAGCGCTGCAGCGAGCGGCTAACTTCAGCTGGACAGCTTCTGGGTTGCAGCTGAGGCTTTTCCCATCTGCTCCAATCGTGTCAGTCAGTGGTCTACGGTTGGCGCTCAGCTTTGGGCCGCAGACAAGTTTCCAGGGACAGAAATAAACTTTTGGTCCATTTCTGTGAAAATCCTTCAGAACAAATGCTGGATGTTAAGCTTTCAGAGTCATTCTGCAGCAAATGTTCTCTTTTTTTAGGCTTGAAAGAGAAGGAGAGAACCAGAAACAGAACCAAAGCTACAGTCCTGATGTTAGCCATATCCTTCATCTGCAGACTGCAGGCTGACGACTCAAGCAGCCTCTGAAAGGGCTGTTTTATCATAGTGTTCACATGAGAAGACAAAGATCTTTGAAGACAGAACGCTCATCTGACTGAAGCTCGTCTGCTTTCACACTTGAATTGGGATTTTTCTGTTTGACCACCCTCCTGAAAACAGCTTCAGCCTTGTGACAAATTCAGCTTTTTTTCCTGCAGTTTCTCTATAAAATGATGTTTAATAATGAATCAGTTGGGATAGGAGGGCTGCTGTTTGGTTAGAAAACTAACCACAGCCAACAAACAGAGCTGATAATTATCTTTAAATGAGAACTCATCCTGAGCTATCATCACGTTCCTCCTTCCTTTCACTTTCTTTCAAAGCTGAAACAGTTTGATGAGAATGTGTCCCAAAAGTCCCCAGTCATGGGTCTGGATGCAGCAGAGATCCCTCTGAAGTTAGCTCAGTAAGGAAGAGAGTCTGCAGCAAATGTCTTCAGGAGTGACTAGTACTCACACCTCATTAATGACCAGGGTGTGGTGCAAGGACACCATGTGACAGCATCACCCGTAAGTCATAAGTGTGGAACATCCATTATCCTTACCAATACACTTACTACACACAATGGTATGTTCTAATTTCATGAGGTGGCTGTATGTTAGGTTCAAACAACCTGAAACATTCCTCTACCACTACAAGAAAGACAAGAGAGGGAGTAGTTCAAAATACTGCCAAGGAGAAAGGGACTGTGACGAAGGCGTTTGGATCCATGTGCAAGCAGGTATGTTTTAATAAACACTCAAAAACAGACGGGCAAAAACAGACATGGTCAAAGGCCAGGCAGTGGTCAAAGACGAGGAGCTAGACAGGGAGGCGAGTAAAACAGGAAAGGGTCAAAACACGAGTAGGCAAAAGAGTAATCAGAACTGCTCAGAAATTGCTAGGGACAAACTAGGCAATACTTCGCGGAGAAAGAGGTACAAACTGAACATATAAATATGGTGAACCTGATGAAGGTAATTCAGTACAGCTGGTGAAAGAAGCAACGGAGGAGATCAGTATTCTGGAGAGGATCCCTCTGGTGGTTGGGAGGGGAACTGTAAGTTGGAGTCCTGACAGGGACAGAGAAAGTTCATAACTTCTCTAACCGCTCTGAAGGTCTTGGTCTGGGCCTGTTCTTTTTATTCAGTTGGAGGCATTCTCTAGTTACATTTAGATCTGTAGATCTGAAGGGTGGGGGAAAAGGACAGCTACAGACCAGATTTTACTATCACTGATGTCACAGTTCAGCACAGCAGGGTAGGTACTGGTTCCTTAAAGCATCTGCTTTATATCAGCTCCTTAAAGCCTTCAACTGGGAGCTCATCTCCAAATTTCTTGATACAAGCTGTACATGACGTCAAGCAAAAAGATTAGAGAAGTTAAAATCACTCAAAGCAAATGTTTGATAAATAAATGTACAACCAGAACCACGGAGAACCTGTGCGGGTCACTCATGTTTGGATGTGTGTGAGTACAATTTTAACGTTTGTCCTAACTTTATACATGGAGTGTATTGGAGCCACATATGCAGGTTTTCCTCTTACAGAAACAGTCATTTGTATTTTGCATGTTTTCTTCCCTATCATCATCAGTTCATGTAAAGAAGGAGCAGCTGTGAGACGTGTGTCCTTGTGTGACAGTGAGGTATAAATATCCATCTGTATCCTACAGGCCACAGAGACTGTCCTTCACTGTCAAAGCTGGAAAACACTGCAGTCCTGAAAAGCAGTGAGTAGCTAAATGCCTCCAGACTGGTCCACATATGCAGAACAGAACAGAAATGTTGCATAATACAAAAAAATAGAACAATTGACTGATAGAAATGGGTTCTTGTCACCTTGAGGAACAGACAAGTGCATGGTGTTCGGGTTAACAAGGCTCCTCCATAGAACTCTGTTCATTCAGGTTTAGAAGTCTGCATGTTGATCAGAATTGTTCCCTTCAGGAAACTTTGGTAAGAGGGAAGAGGGTAATAACATCATAAAACAACCAGATATAAATACAGTCTGGAATGGGCGGGGCCTGTCTACACATACACTCAACGATCACAAACATACCTGTTGGCCAAGGTTGTCCCCACATTCAAACCAGTTCAAATACACAGAATACAACTGCAGTTCACGCACACGCGCATATAAACCTACACATGTAAAGCCTTTCACTCCGAGACACACACCACCAGTGTGAAGGTGAGCCGACACCTGTGCCCAGGTGAGTGTCCATGCTTCGCCAAGATGGATGACAACCGAATGCATGAAAGGGGAAAGCGCCTGGCCATCCCCACACCAAGACCCCCCGCCGAAGCAGCAGCCAGGACCCCCAACACCTGCCATGGGGCCGCCGGGGTAATCTGCCCATTGGGAAATCCCGCCAAGCACCCAGACCAGGGCACGTGAGCCCGCTGCAGCGGCCCCCCACACCAGGAAGCGAGAAGGCACATCGAGTGCAGGCCCCATCTCAGCCAGAAGAGCAGGCCCCCCACCGCACCAGGAGGACCAGCATGAGACCCCGCCCCCGGACAGGGACAGGACACTTTTTAAACACGTTTGTCTTCCTCTGAGGCTTTCACTGGATGGCCAGAGATGAGGCTTTGAGGCATTTTTAAAAAGGAGCCTTGTTTCCAGGAGCCAGGGGTTGCTGTTTCTGCACTTTTTACCCCACTCATCCTTATGCCTCCATTCAGGAGCGGAGTGGAACAACTTTCCAGCCCGGTAGTTTAATGGTCAAGACCACCACGTTTTTCCCCTCATGAAAAATTAGGTAAGCATGTAGAATGTAATATAAATGTTTTATTACAGTTCGGGCAAAACAAATCACGGATAACAAATAATTATAGTAAAAACTTGTGGTTTAACAGAAATATTTCCCTGTATGAAAACATATATGAAAGGCTCAATTGAACTTTTTTTAACATTTGAAAAAATATCACCATAAAAACTCCAGAATCTACAGCATAAGTCACCACCTAAGAAGTGAACTAGTTTCTTCAACCTTATTTGTTACTTTGTCACAGTCAATGGACAAAATAATTTATTTTTCTGTTGACATGAGCATAAATGCCTCCAAGTGGTCCTGATGAGCATGCTCCAGCCTGTTTTTAATGAACTTCAGAATGGAGACGGTTCTCTGACATTAAACTTGGGACAACAAAAGGGTTAACAAGAATGTGTATGCCAGCCCAGTAGCTGGGTAAGCATCTGTGAAAACGTTACATGGTGAATATATATAACAGTTTCTACAAGAATAGCCGGTTCTGCTTCCAAGTTCCATGTTTGGTTCACCTGAGCCTTCTGGAATCCTCTAGAAGGGATTTTCTGATCCTATCCCACTGTGATGCTGGACTTTTCTGTTTGTAAAGCACTCACTGTGTCTCTTTCATCCAACTTTGAGCAGTCCTAAAAACAACTTTTGTTATATTCTTTTGTCACCACTGGATTTTATTTCTCCATGCCAACAGCCATGTTTTCATTGGATTATAATTGAGTTTACGATACCAAAGATGTCTAAGAAAATATAATATATAATATATCGATCTGTACATCAGAGAAGAAAATTCAGTTCATGGTTGCTGTCTTCAATCCTGTGATTGGTACATTTTTAGTTATGATTGGTTAATATATGTCTGAATTCCCCCTACTCACTATATAAGTGCATTATGTAGTGCTTTCATTATTATCTAGGGCTGTCTGAATCTACTAATTTCAAAATCATGTGCACTAGACATTTCCCAGAAGTCTTTGCAAAAGACTAGCAAGGATCGATGCTCACTAGATTACTGAATATAGACCACAATGCATTGCGATTGAACAATTTCGAACAAAACACGTTTTTAGATGTAACTTTTGAATAAATCATTCATATTTGCACAATCAGAACACAGTGGAGTTATGAATAAACGTTTTGAAATGTTTGTCTTTCAGGGGTTGTTCTCAAGTGGTTCCATGTCCGGTGTTTAGAAACCTGAAAGAAAACTAGTGAGCATGCTCCTGTCGACTGAGCACGTAGAGCTGCAGGGGGCGCCAATTCGTTGGTTTTACTCAGTTCCAAACACGTGAAATAACAGAAAATAGAAAACATTAGTCGTGCAGATTTTTTTTTCACCATGATGCGCTGAGCTGGCGGTCCCTTTGGATTGCCGCCCCATGCAGCCGCCTGTACTGCTCGTTCCTAAAACCGCTACTGCATTTTTACTCACTAATCATCCGACTGGTCCGCTTCTCCGTCCGGCCCAGACTTTTTTGGTAGAAGCGCACTCTAGTGGACTCAACCAACTGTGAGAAATGAAAAGGGGTGTTTGTGTGAAACTGACAGTGCCGTTTCTTAAAGCAACGTGTCGATTCAGAGTGAATACTTCTGCAAAGATTAATTCATATTCTACCGTGATTATTTTTCCTCGACACCGACTGACCCGCCCATTAATGAAGCGTCCCACCGGGAATCCTCCCGACTCCCCCGATTACCCACTCCACCCTTGCCTCCATTCTAACCCAACCCACCTTCCCTCTCATCCAATCACAGTCATAGTTTCACCTTTAAATTCATGTTCATCTTTCTGGATTCCAGACGGTTTTCTCTCTCCATCAATGATGCTTTTGGATGGTCTGGCCCAACCTCAGCCTTTGTTGCTCTATGGCAGGGGTCAGAAAAAAACCTTGGCTCCTGGCCTTATTTCCAATTGTATCATAGCACCCACAAGGCACTAGCTTGAACATACCTCACAGGCTCTAAGCAAGATTACTGCTGTTTGATTCTCATGCCCAACTCTGATTCTCTTTGATTGCCATGGTTAAAAGATCAAACGTTGTAATAATTCCCGTGTTTTGAAACTGTTGCGAGTGAGATGACAGTTGGAGCAGTATGAGCACGTCTGTGGATGGGGCATGAGCACTGCATTAGAGGGAAAAGCACAAAGCTAAAGCTAATTCTGTGCTTTTGCACATATTCGTGACCGGACAGCTGGATTGTTAGTCATGTTTTTGGCGTTGCTGACATTAATGAAGTTCTGTTTCCATATGAGGATCTTTTGTTCCGGGACTTGCTGGCTTGGTGGGGGTTTACTGCAGCGGTGCTCGTTATTGCTGGGGCAGCTGGAGTCTAATAGCCTCACGGCTGTGGAGTGGACCTGGTTACAGTCTGCAGTGGTGGGCACTGTTGTGATGTTTTGTGGTTGAGCTGCTCCTGGTATAAGAGATTCCCCATATATTGTTGTATGTGGGTTGGTTTTAGTTTTTCTCTTTTTGTGTTGTAATGTTTTGGGTTTTTTTAGGTGCAACACAAGAAAAGTGTTTTTAAATAATGCTGGATTCATAAATTCAGTTTATTGAATAATAACCAAGCAAGGTCAGATTATGCCCAGACTTTTTTTCTCTTCTACCAAATGTCAATCTAAAATATGAACAAGTTTTAAAGTTAAAACTACAGCTGACCACAACTCCATTCACTGGAGATGAAAAAAAGCATCTCAACTATTTTCCTTGTGCAATTTCATTTACATTGTAAATGTTTTTATATTTCTTGAATTAGAGTTTGCATTATAGTTAGTGATGGCACAGATGTTAAGGAAAAATAAATCAAATTGGCTCTTGTGTTTTAAAATTAAAAAGTGTATTTACAAAAAAAGAAAAATTTGATCCTTCATCTCATAAACATTGTTGACCCCTGATCTACGGTCTGATCTTATCGTGGAAGACACTATCAGCTCAAAGGGAACTGCTAAAGTTTCATCAACTTTTTTTGGTTTCTGCAGATACCGCTGAATGACACGTAAACCATTAATCGAATAAGATGTCTTTATTACGATTCAACTTTCCTGCAGCTCTGTTGTGATGAGTGGACAGATCCCAGACTGGAGTCAGGTGAAATGGAGTAGCAGTGAAGGTTTATTAGCCTCACAAACAGAAACAAATAACAGAAGCACACTGGTGAAGGAGGCAGGGAGCTAGGCAGACGAAAACCTTTTACCAGTAACCAGGAGGGAGCCGAACTCAACGTAAATAACCTGGCAGGTTGGAGGAGCCAGGGAGAGGCTTTTGTAGGTGCATCCATTAAAGATGGAAAGCAGGTGTGCAAGGCCACCAGGTAGTGAAAGCCACGCCTCCTGCCTCACGCCACCCTGTAGAAGCACAAACAAAGAAATACATAAGCACAAAGGGAAAAACACCAAAACCAACAAAGGAAAATAACACTGAACCACAACAAGCTCAGAACACAAAAATGCATCAGCCTGAACCGATCCAGTGCTTTTACCTCTCTATCATTATTATGGCTATGGATTGGCAACTTTTAACAATAAAGGAGCCATGGGCTCGTTTTTTACTGATCAAAATCTAGAAGGAGCCGCATAGTCTTATTTTAGCCTTTAAGAAATTTGGATTTGCATTCATTACCTTTTTTTTTTCAAATAATAAATAAGAATTATGTCTATTTTTGGGCACTAACAAAAGCAAAAATATAAAAAGAACCTAGCATCTCTCAAAATGTGATTTCTTTTCTTTTCTTTCTTATTTTTTCTTTTTTTTTTTTTTTTACTTATTTTCGAAATACAAGATGCTATGTGCCTGTCAAACAGGATCATCTCAACACAGCTTTGGGAAGCCAGTAACCAATGCAGTGCAGCATAAGATATTGTGTGGTTTTAACTCATAAAAGATCAAAGTTTTCCTTTGCATATAAAATCTGTTCATTCTTTAGGTAGAGTTGATCAAACAAGATGTCTTCAGTTAAAAATGGATGTTAAAACCTACATAGTTTATCATCTATGTGAACCTCAGACATAAATTTATAAATTTAACTAATATAAATGTAATAAATGCTAAAAAGGTAATCCTTACTTTAAAAAAATTTGATTTTTTTTTTTGTTCTTTTTTTTTGTTCTTTTACCCTCTTTGTCCTCAGCAGTCTTACACTGCTGGGTTTTGTTGTTTTAGTTCCTTGGTAGTCTTACTTTATTTGTTTTCTTTAGGTAGTTTTGGTTAGACAGCCATTAGCAGGAGCTGCTGACTCCAGATGGTCGAGATGACTGGGTCAGCAGTCTCCATGACTTATTTAATGTTTGACCAAAGAGCCATCATGTGGCTCTGGAGCTGCAGGTTGCAAACTCCTGGACTAAGCTATACATAGTGTTCAGTCTGTCATTAAAAAGCTTACACAACAGGAGTCAGAGATAAAGACGGTTACCGCGACAGAACCACCGGAGACCTGTGTGGGGTCCAGTTCCCCTACGAGTTCACTTATACTGTCAAAATAATATGTAAAAAAAAAAAAATCATAAAATTAAAGTGTTCAGTGAGTAAAAGATGCATCTGGAGGTGAAACACTGTTCACAAGGAGCAGATCATTGGAGAAATGAAACTGCTGGCAGGACTTTCTCATGTCTGACTGCTGCTCCAGAACACAAACAGGATCCGCTCAGCAGTCTGAGTTAAAACCAGAGAGCAGCAGCCATGACAGAGGAGGAGGAACACCCGTCTCTCTGGCAGAAACCAAACTTCTCACCGGTCTGCAGAGAATTGTTATCAGCATGTAAAGCTGGTAACAGACGGCAGCTGAAGGCGGAGACGCCACCAACAGAAGTGGCTGTTTTGCATCCGCCTGAGCTCCTCTCCTCAACAAGAGCTTGAATTTGTGGAAAAGAGGCAGACTTTTCAGTTATCAGCTGGCAGAGATAGATATATGATTTATTCCCCTTCTTTAATTCCTGCTCACCCACACACTCTAAAAGCCCACGCAGCTCAAACGCAGTCAGAACAGACCTGCCATCAGCCTTTCTGCTGGAATGCCTTCAGCTCACTTCACAAGGCTTTTCAAATTAAAACACACATTTTCCTTCACATAAGATCAGACACTTATGTGTCATTGACAATGCACTGATGGAGGAAAGTGAAACTCCCAACTAAAGTTATGTTTTACTGCATTCTACAGCTGATTGCATGGAGAGGCAGCTGGAAGAAATCGACAGAGATGGTCATACTTTTAGTTTGAAAGAAAAGGTTTTATAATCCTATCAATGACAATTAAATGACAGAAATGAGTTGGATCTCACAGAGGAAGTGTCTGTTGCATGATCAGCAAAACATGCATATAAAGAAATCACACTTGAAAATGTTTTGAGTTAAACTGAACTTCTTCAGTTTTACTTCCTGCTTTGCTAGAGTGCGGACGCACATTGCTTTGCTCCCCCTTCTGCTTTTAATTTTCGCTGATTATTTTCCTTTTTTC